>NW_028277040.1:601206-901810 GCF_059951505.1 Python bivittatus | reverse complement strand
GGAAGAGCCACTACTAAGACAACAGTCAGATAAAAGAAACCTGAGTCTGGGACAGAACTGTACCTTGAGAAAGCACCTCAGACAAGACCCTCCCTAGTTCTCATGAAGCTAAAAGGAGGGGGGCGGGGAAGCACATTCAGACTTGCAAGATTCTGTTTCTATAACCTTATAATAAAAGTAGTATTAATGCATGATTTGTTTCCTAGTCTGGTCTGCCTTGAAGGGCCGACAATAACTGTCTCTGCAATACATAAGGATGTGTCAAGCAATTCAAGTCCCAGTGAGTTCATGTCATAAAAACAAGGGGGCTCAAGAAGCTCCATACAAATTATCTGTGGGTCACAGAATATGCCCCAGCATCTTCTACAATACCTGGGAGCTCCCTATTGGAACCCCAAAGGCTTATTGATAAATGAATCCATGCAAGCAGTTCTTGAGCCTACTTAGTGTGAAAACTGTACAGTAGGAACAATCTGTTGCAAAAAATAGTGCAGACTTTGTCCAGAATACTCCCAATCTGCAGTAGACAGGAACAACAGTTAGAAATTGATAGGTTGGAGAGACTGAACTGTAAAAATACAGTTACAGTAACCTATCTCACATGAAGGAGAAACATTAAATGTAGATGCTGCCTTTTCCAAGACCTAACAATAGGATAGTTCTATACATGTAAATGTCTACTTTTTATTTTAGAAAAAAAGTGGTTATTGTGCCAGAAGATTGTAAAAAGAGGCCTACAACTTACGCTCAGGCTTGCTTTCACAGTTGAATCCTCGGCTGCCCCCATAGCAAGTACAGACTAGAGTGTTCCCCAAGTAAATGCGCTCCCATTGTTGGTTTATCTGATAATGTTGCCCATTGTCATAGCATCCCTCTGAGAAAGAAAAAGCAATGTTTAATTACATCCCTTCATCCAGACCCAAGGTGGTTCTCCTGGTAAGGAGAAAGCATGTGGAGGAGAGAGGCAGTGTCAGCCCACACATGCATGGAATAGACATTAACTTCAGGCCCCACATTCCTTCTACATCTTGAAACCTCTGTGAAATGAGGCTTTAGATGCAGGCAAATCAAGACTGGACTTAAATTCAAAACAGTTCCATCCATCTCTTTTTTTAACCATGTTTTAAATGTACAGAATTAAACCACTAGAGGTTTCACATTCTGGAGGAGCATGTTAACAGCTGGAAAAGATTGCTCAGCTGGGAGGCTTAATCCAATGTTTCATGCAAGCCTATGGAAAGACCCCAAAAGATTTGAAAGAAACCTTGGCTCTCTCCCCTAAGCAGGCTTATCCTTGCCAAGCAGTACTGGTTTTTTTTTAAAATTTCCAAGTGTTTTTCCTAACTTACATTTACAGTTTTATCGTTTCCTGAGATGTTTTTTTTTTCATGAAAAATCATACTTTCTAAACAATTTTAAAAAATGTTATCTCAGCATCACTTTTCCCAATTCACATACAGGCAGATTTTAAAATGAAATCTACCTGTAACACTATATTCTATACTTTTAAAAATTAATTCAAATACCCTAATTTTAAAATGTTTTCTATATCAAAAAACAGCATGGAGGGTTTTTCCCCTTTTACTTTCAAATCAATCATTATAACAATATACAAGTTATTGCCATTTTAACTTACTGTACAGCTATCTACTAAACAACACTGAGATGAACAGAAAGATAATTAAATGCAGAAAGTTTATCTGACTAAGTGTAGGATTGTGCAAATCCTTTGAAAGAGGTGCTCTGGAACGCTCAGGAGCACCTACCAAATACTTTTTCTGAACTATTAAAGCAGCTGCATCTTTTCCCAGGCTCATGCAGCTGCTTTGGAGACTGGCTATCTCTGCATGTGTGGGCTTCAGCATGTTCAGCAATCCTAACTCTGTGGCAGGCCCTTATCTTCCGCTAAGGGATTTTGCTTAGAGTCCTTCCATAGGAAAAAGGAGAAACAAATAGAAATCTATCCATTTTACATGATCTCATATGTCTCTTTAGCAGGTATAACTGCACTGAAGAAAAAAAAAAAAGCAATGCTAATTACACTGTTCTTGAGAAATCTTGGGATTTCAAATGAGGAAAATTAATTTACCCTAAACCAGCCAAACATGTGGAAGAGAGACAGGACAAGAATCCCCTTGATCAGTAATGAAGAACACAGCAGACTAGGGAGCCTTTCTTTCAGAGGCTCTATGCTTATGCAAGTCAGCCTTCCACCAACAGCAGGCCCTGAAATAATGGATTTCAACCATCAAGGCCCACCTCCTACTGGATTAAAAACCAAAACCAAAAACTTTGTTCTCCCAACATCTTCACACTTAATTTGCCTAAACTGGTGAGGTTTTTTTCTTCTCACTGGAGTCAATGAGAAAAATACAAAAATTAAGCATTTCCACCCCAGCCAGAGCAAACTGGCAAAGCTTGGGAAGGGGCAAATCCTCCACCAGACCTCGCTAAGATTAGATATGCCCAATCTAATCAGCAGGCATTCAGCACTCAGACATCGTTACCTTTGGGTACAATGCAATGCAATTTATACTCCAGCCATAAACCTTCACCCTTAATTAGGCTTGAGTCTCAAGGGAAACCCAAGCTTGAATTCCATGGCCGACACACTGGGTATAAATGCAATAACCAAGAGGATTCCCCTCTCAATAACGCGACTCAGTTCAATTAATCTTGCAAATTCCCTGAAAAAGCTGATTCACCATTTAACAGTTTTGGGCGCCTGGAAATGTTCTAGCTGTCTCTTTACAGCCAGAGTGTCCTCGTATCCAAAAACCTATGATGGATTATCAAATTGCAACTGCTAACTGGAGAGATGAGATCACAAGGGACGTAAATTTGGCATATTTAAGCGTGGTTAAAAGGTTCTCCTAAATTGCTGTAACGCTCAGTAAGGAATGCATTTAAAGAGACACTCATCGCTAAACTCCTACCCAAAGCCAAACTCAAAAAAACTTCTCCCCATCATCCGTTTTGTTTTCTGCAAAATTCTTCCTTCTTCTCTTAATCTGGGTAGACTCAGGAAAGATCTATTAACACATTCATGTGGGAAAATCTATCCCCCTAACTCCACAGCCATGCAAAGCTGCAATTTTCGGTAGGCTTCTGAAGTTTGAATTCGCTGTTATCAAACCGTCCATGATCTGACCGTCTCCTCCCTCCTGCAAAGCCGTAGTTGCCCATCCCAGGATTACTCACGTTTGTTCTGGCCGCCCGGCAGAGAGGGCTGGACGATATGCTGCGCCTGCCTTCTGCTTTTTTCGGCGCGGGGTTGCGAACCCCAGACCCCTGCCCCCAAACAAAGGGTCAGCACCAAGAGGAGCGGTCGCCTCGATCGGCTGTCGGGCATCTTGAAAAGCTGTCGGGAGAATAAACGGGTCGTGTTTGAAACAGGAGGGAAACCAATTTTATTGGGTTGGTAAAGCGGGATGAAGAAAAACGTGCAAATTCCCTTACCGCCTTTCAGCCTTCGTTCCTCCTGTCTGGCGCAAACCTTACAGGCTGCGAGAAGGGCAGATCCCTGGGTCACATTGGGTTTATATAGCGTTCCTAGCCGCGGAGACCCCCGCGAGGCATTACAGGGGAGAGGAGGAGGAGGGCCTCGGCGGGGACACCCCTTTCGGACCGCAACGCCTTTCCCATTGGCCCAGGCGGCGTGATAGCGTCACGGCCTGGGGAGTTGCATTCCACAGCAAACAAAGATCCCGCTTCCGAAGGCTTTGGACGGGGCCAAATTCTAGAGGGGCTCTGGGGAGTGAAAGCAGGGGCTGCTGCCTTGCTTAGTGCAACTTGACGAATGCCCGCCAGCCGGTCACATCTGCACCCCCGGGATATCAGTGGGTCACTGAAGCCTTCGAGGTGTCACGAAAAGGCTCCGAGTTTTAGGAAGACTGGGCGACGAGTTTAGCCCTCGCTTGCAGTATCTAAACATAGTTCCGTCCCAGTGTTATGGAATGGTAACTTCTCCATGAAATCTGCAGTTAAGTTCTATACACATGCACTTAGGTGTACTGATCATGGGTATGAATATGACCGATGGCTTTAATAGGCTTAGTTTAAACTGGGATAATAGTCTCACTGCGCCCCCCCTCCCCATTAAGGCAATTTATTCGCTCAGATCCCAGTTCATGGGGTCTGTTTGTATCAATAAAGGTGAATATGTGTAGCTCAGGGTTGAACTGTGGAGTCCTTGGGATTCTCTGAGCTTGGTTCTTTTCTTGCAAACGTTTCATTATCCGGCTAGGTAACATCTTCAGTGCTGGAATGGGATGGGGTTTGCTCTCTGTTTATATGCTGTGGTCTGCCTTGCCAGTGCTGGTGAGGGTGGGGGTTTTGTTTTGCTCCTCTGGTAGTTCCTTGATTAGAATATTGTTCCCTGCTTGATTGTGTGCCTGGTGGTAACCTCTGCTTATCTGGATGATGATTGCTGGTGAGGAGATGTTCTGGTCTTTTGTTTTTTTTTTCTGTTGCCTCTTTTGAATAGTGTGTAGATGCTGTTTATCTCTGTGTGTCTGTTGATGGCTGCCTTGTCTGAATACTAAGCTTCCAAGCATTCCCTTGCATGTTTGGATTTAGCTTGGTCTAAAATGCTGATAGTTTCCTAGTTAAAACTAAAATTTTGTTTTGCAAAACAAAACCCCCACCCTCACCAGCACTGGCAAGGCAGACCACAGCGTATAAACAGAGAGCAAACCCCATCCCATTCCAGCACTGAAGATGTTACCTAGCCGGATAATGAAACGTTTGCAAGAAAAGAACCAAGCTCAGAGAACCCCAAGGACTCCACTGTTTGTATCAGTTCCCAGTTCCATTTCTCTTTCTTTTTCTCCCTTTTCCATCCCTCTCTCCCTCGGATTCTTTTTTTCTTTGGTGAGTTTTTTTTCCTCCTCTCTGGCAATTTTTATTTATTTGTTTGTTGCTGAGAAAGTGGAAGTGTGAATGGGTGTGAACAGATAAAAAATTCACAGTAATATCCAAAGCCTTTAAATTACAAATGCTGGAGAAAAGATTGGATATTTCAAGGAGGGTGAGAAATAGGCACACTATTTCAAAACACTTACACTACCTTACACTTGATTCTAAGTCCTGGTTTCTCCCCAACATCATTTCTGTCCGATGAGTTTAAGTGTTCTTCATTCTTAAGTCAGCCAAAAACAATCTGCTGTCTCCATCATTGATCCCTATCTTGCGTCTCTTTGCCTCTGTTCCCAATCGCTAACAATCCCAATGTCTCTGCCTGGATACATACAGACCTCTCCGAAAATGTGAAGAGAAAAAGGGACATGTATAAGAAATGGAAGGAGGGAAACATAATAAAGAATTACAAGATAGTCTAGCTCAGAATGAGCTGAGGCTTGTGAGAGATATCAAAAACAACAAAAAAGGACTGAGTAAGTTAGAAACAAAAAGAAAGTCAAAGAGGGTGTAAGATCCCTTGCAAGAAGAAAGGTGGTTGTGAAATGGTTATGGGTGATGGTGAGAAGGGAGAATGTCTTCTATTTTGCATCTGTTTTCCTTCTACAGGTAGTCCTCGCTTACCAGCTGCCCTATTTAGTGACCATTCAAGGTTACCACAGTACTGAAAAAGTAAATATACGACCGGTCCTGGTATTACAAATGCCCCACAGTCACGTGATCACCATTTGCGCACTTTCCAGCCAACTTCCAACAAGCAGAGTCAATAAGGAAGCTGGCAGTGAATCACAAGTCATAGTCACCTGATATCTTGCTTAATTACCGTGTCACTTAGTGATGGAGTTGCCAGTCCCAATTGTAGTCATTAAGCAAGAACTACCTATATTGTGCCAGATCAGAACCAATGTGTTAAAATTACAAGGAAGGAGGTGCAGGCTAGATATCAGAATGAAATTCCTGACTGTTGAAGCTGTCAGCCAGTGGAACAGGCTGCCATGTTTGAAGTGGTGAATTCTCCTTTCCTGCCAGAGAGGCTGTACTTGATCCTGCACTGAACAGAAGTTTGGACTAGATGACCTCTAAGGTACCTTCCAACTTTATGAATCTGCTCATCTATTACTTGGGTAGATCTGTATACCAAAGCTAAAATCTGTTTGCCTCTAAACAGACTGGGCAAACAAACAAAGAGAAAGAGGGACAAAGAAGCCAAGTTAGATATGCTCCACAGAAAGACAGCCTTGAAAAGAAATAAAAGCTTCCTGAAATTTTCCTTGCCAACTTTATCTTATTGATTCTAGTTCCTGGGGGACAAAGAAACATCTAATTCACTCTCACTCTGGATCCCACCCCTATATCTCATTGGAATGGAACAGTGATTTTAGCTATAGCAGGTCACTCATATAAAAGTCATTCCCTAACCCACAAGCCCCCCCCCCCCGACCCACTACAACATGCATGGATGGCGTTTTCCTTGGTTTCAGCATTTCTATGTTCATCACGATACAAGCCAACATAAGTGCAGCTGGGAAAATGGCTGTATAGAAATATGCATTTTAACTCCTCTGATTAAAACTATCATAAGTAAATGTTATACTTTATTAATGGTTTACAATCAAACAAAATATAAAACGTATTGAAGAGAATATGGCTCTGAAGCTTGACTGGCTAAGCTTTTTAGTGTATTCAAAAGAAAAATATTTAAAAGAATTTACCAATTCTTGATATTTTGTTTCATACAATGTAATGTAAATATAATTTTATTATCAGGATTATTGTTGCAAATGTGTAAGAAGTGGTGAGGTGTGAAGTCAGAAGGAAATGAAATAAAATGCAAAAGTTGTGACTCTCAATCATGACAACCCCGGGCTTCTTGGGACAGCCATGCAGGGGCCATAACCTTCCTTCTGTGGCCCCTGCAAGGCTTTTGGACCTGATCTCCATAACTGGATCTTTTGAGGCTGGGAAATCCTGACCCCAGGAAGCCCCCTGCCACCAGAGAAGGTGCTAATGCTGAGCTATTGTGTAGAGTGGAAGCGATTCAATACCCAAAACCCCCAACTCTTTTTGGAAGAAAGATGCCCCACACTTTGGAGGTGTATCAATGGAAAGGTAGTACAACTTTTAAAAAATGTTTCACTGGTAACATTGATAAGAGGATACCTAAATGAGTGAATTAGAGTCCTAGAGAAAAAGATGTTACAACCTTGCACAATTACTTTCAGCAGTTTAAACCATAGGCTTGGTTGATGGACACTGGGGTTTCTTTTGGAACTATGGTCAACAACAGGCAGATCTGATATGTATTCTAAAACACCCACATATGGAAATGGATAAATAATTGGATTCCAATGTCAGTTAAAGGGCACTCTTAGACAGCATTGCTTGATTCCATTGGTACCCCCATCTCTTTGCAAATGGTCAGTTTGCATTCTCAAATACAATCATCTCTCACTTCTATTTTTGACTGAGTTAAAGTGAAACACAATCTAAGGTACATACAGTTCCATACATTCAGCTACTCCTTAGTCATTCAGAAGAATTTCTTTTGATATTAGTAATTAAAAATTTAATTAAAAATTAAAAGTAATTATAAGCAATAAAAGGATAGTGCTTATTACTACAGTACAGTCCTACTGGAGATCACCCACATATTTTACATAGCTGTAAATTTGTACAAGATATTTCTATAACATCAATCATTCACTGAATCCTAAGATCAAAATTGCATTTTTTGAGTGTCAAGCAAAAATTCTAAGAGTGGTTTCCAGTTAGAAACAAAGCTAGACAGTGCCCTCTCTTTGAGCAAAGTAGTCAGTTTCACCACCTCCACCAGTTCCATTAATTTCAATAGCCATTCTTCAGCTGTAGGTACAGTATTTGTAAGTCCTTCCAATTTTGCACATATAAAAATCTTGCCGCAGTTATCATATAAAGAAATAAATTTCCATGTTGTCTTTCCATTTGTTTATCCATCATACCTAAAAGAAAAGTCTCTGGTTTCAATTACAGGTCTAATTTCAAAATCTTTTGAACCAAAATACATATCATATTCCAATATTTCTTAGCCTTTTCAGAAGTCATAAGTGATAAGATGTACCTTGACATTGATTACATTTCCAACAGACATTTGAAATTCCTTTATATGTTTTTGACAATTTATCTGGTGTCAAATACCAATGGTATGTCATTTTATTAAAATTTTCTTTTAACATATAATTAAGAGTGAACTTTAATCCTTTGTTTCACATATTTTCCCACTGGTCTACCATTATGTTATTTCCAAAGTTTTTTGCCCATTTAAGCATACAGTCTTTAACATATTCATCTTCCAGATTCATCTTTAACTAAAGTTTATACATTTTAGCAATAAGATGTTCATCATTAGTACACAAAGCATATTCAAACTCAGTTTTCTCAGTGGTAAATTCATAACTTCTTTTATTTAGTTTAAATCTTTCCAACAACTGTGCATATGTGAACCATCGGCAAGCATAACCTTCCATTTATAATTCTTCTCTCTTCTTCAGATTAGGTTCTCCTTCAGAAAATGATAAGAGAATTACATATATCAACCATGGTTGCTTAAGTGTCATTTCTCTTCTATAAAAAGCTTCTTGGAGTAACAACCACAGAGGAATTTTTGGAGACAGTTTTATTTTGTATCTGTTCCAGATTCTCAATATAATACATCTGATAAAGTGGTTCTTAAAATCAATATTAACTTTCACTTTGTCATACCATAAATATCCATGCTATCCAAATCTTAACTCGTGTCCTTCTAATTTCAATAGCCTCTTGTTTTGTAAAGTCACCCATTCTTTCATCCACACCAGACAGGAGGCATCAAAATATAACTTTAAATTTGGAAGACCTAACCCACCTCTTTTTTTGGCATCCTGTAAAAGTTTATATTTTATTCTTGGCTTTTTACCTTGCCATACAAATTTAGAAATATCATTCTGCTATTGTTTAAAAGGTACACCATTTGTCAATATCGGTATTGTCTGAAAGAGAGAAAGCATTCTTGGTAAAACACTGATTTTAATGACTGAGATTCTACCTAGCAATGACAATTGCAGTTTACCCCATCTTAATAAATCTTTTTTAATATCATTCCAAACTTTAACATAGTTATTTTGATATAGCATATGATCCATATTAGTCAATATAACTCCCAGATACTTAACCTTTTTTTCAATTTTGAAGCCAGACTTCTTCATCAATATTTCTTGGTCTTTCATAGTCATATTCTTAACCAACATCTTTGTTTTTTTGTCTGTTTACCTTAAATCCAGCAAATGCACCAAAGTCTTTCAATTTCTTCATTAAATGCATGCACCAAATTAAGCTTCTACAACAGCAACTATCTACGTTAACTATAAAAGAAATAGAGACAGAATTAAAATATACAAAACAAAAATACTTTGAATCTGCAAATGAACCAGGGAGATAGCTTACATATAAACTGAGAAAGGAGAGAGACAAGAAAATGATAATGAAAATACAAGAAGGAAATGTTACACTCATGGATAATCCAAGCATCCAAAAATCTTTTCATAACTTTTTTTTCAAATTTGTATAAAAAACAAGAAGTTTCATTGAACCACACTGATGCATATTTAAAAAGACAAAATTTACCAAAACTCACACAAGCTCAAAAACAAATTATGAATAATCCTGTGACTACTTTTGAAATATCAGAAGCTATCAAAAAGGCTAAAATAGGGAAAGCCCCTGGATCAGTTGGGCTAACGAGTTCATATTATAAATGTTTTGAAGATGAATTGTTATTACCACTTAAGTGGGTGATGAACTCTATTTTAAGGGGCTCAGCAATACCAGAGACTTGGAAGGAAGCTAACATAGTGTTACTGCCAAAAGAGGGTCAAGATCCAACTATGACTCAAAATTATAGAATGATCTCTTTGGTAAATAATAAGCTTTTTACATCAATATTAGCAGAGAGACTGAAAAAGATTTTATTGGACTTTATACGTGAAGATAAGTGTGGCTTCTTACCTAAAAGACAACTGAGAGACAATGTAAGAATTGTACTGGATATAATAGAATATTTACAACATAATGAGAAGCAAGCAGCACTGATTTTCTTGGATGCGGAGAAAGCTTTTGATAATTTGAATTGGTTGTTCCTGTTTAAAGTTTTAGAGGACATGGATTTTGGTGAGAATTTTCTACAAGGGATTAAATTGATATATACCTCCCAAAAGGCAAGTATTATTGTTAATGATGAACTTCCAAAACCATGTGAGATACAAAAGGGGACAAGACAGGGTTGCCCCTTGTCTCCTCTACTTTTTATTCTAGTTTTGGAAGTGTTAAATAGAGATATTAGACAAGATGTGAATATAAAGGGTCTACAAATCAAAAAAGAAAATTTTAAATTAAGAGCCTTTGCGGATGATTTAGTTTTGATTTTACAACAACCTCAAAATGGAATTGAATGTTTAAAGCTGTTTTGCACATCTTTTTACGCTTGCTGTTGATCAAGTAATTATGGTTGGGGATTTTAATCAAGTCTTAGACCTTTCACTGGATCATATAACCATTTCAAGTAAACTGAGACATAACTGGTGGAAAATGATGCAAATCCACCTAGTGGAGTTTAATTTGGTGAATAGGGTGACTTTTGAATCCATCCTGATGAAAATCCAGTTTTCTGACCATGTACCTGTTACATTATTAGTTGTTCTTAAGGGGAAAAATCATATTTTAAGATGGTATTTAAACACATCTTGATTAAAAGACCCATATTTTATAAAATGGATTAAATCAGAATCTCAAAAATATCTTTTGAGAGACAAATCCAGTTACCATAGGGATTGTATAATATTCTTTTAATGCATTTATTCATTTATGCATGGTTACATTACTACTTATACAGTATTACCTGGGAAAAGAAATGAAAGTTGCAATGTGAAAAGTTGCAAAATAAGATTAAGCAATTCAGATACTTTTAAGAAATTGTTACTCCAGGCAACGCAATTAAAGAGTTTATCTCTTATAATTTAATTATCACAATGACCATGAGCCACATACATTAGCATACAAATCTTTACAATAACTTGGATTATCGACTATGATATCCAGATTGGACAGTCTAAGACAGCTAGTGAATTCACAATCCAGTGTATATGACAACTCTTTGATCAGTCCACAATCATGCAATGGATTTGATGCTAGATTAACAATGAAACATAGGTCAGCAATAAAAAACTGTGGAGTCCCTGGTGTCTGGTACTGAAATTTCAACTACCCTCAGTTATGTTTATTATATGAGCATTTGCAGATGTTTACTGAGGAAAATGGATGAAACTAAAATAGGAAAACCCTCATACAGTTATCTATCTATCTATCTATCTATCTATCTATCTATCTATCTATCTATCTATCTATCTATCTATCATATTTATAAAAGTGATTTAGAGGTTATGGCTAATAATTTGATTCTTCCATTACTTTTCCCTTAATATCTACAACTGTTGATTCATTTCACAAGAATTAAATATAATCATAGAATATAAGGATTGGAAAGGATCTACAAGATCATCTAGCTCAGTGCAGGAATCTGCTACTACAACATCCCTGAGAGATGGCCATCCAATATCTGCTTCAACATCTCTAGCAGAGAGGAGTCCATCACCATGAAAATCCTTCAGGTACTTGAAAAGAATTATCATATATCTAAACATACCCAGCCTCTAAGTGGTCTACATCTGATTTGTTTGTTTGTTTTTTCCTTTCTTTCTCTTGACATATTTCTGTTGATACAACCTGAGATTTTATCCACCTATTTTCCCAGCTGCATCACATTGCTGGCTGATGTTCAGTTTTGATTCATGAAGATCCTCAGATCTTTTTTACATGTTGCCCAGTATGTCCCCCCATGCCTTTGATTTTTCCCACCAAAATGTAGGACTTAGCATTTGTTCCTGTTGACATTCATCATGTTTCTGTCCACTATTGCAGCTTATCAAGATCCTCCTGAGTTTTGATAGTCCTAAAGGTGCTTGATTTGTGTCCTCTGCAAATCTGCTAAATCATATTTTCTTAACCCATCACTTATAGCAATTAATCTCTTTATCTCAATTAGCCTGTTGCATTTTATTATTAGATGCTGTAATATTAGCTATAGACATGCCTTACTCACAAGTCCCACTGATTTCAGGAAAGTATGTTTAGAACTGCAGCCTTGTTATATTTAGATTTCAAGCCAGTGTCAAATTTAGATATTCACAACCATCTTATGTCAACACATCTCTCCCAGAGAAAGTCTATCATGTTAACCATTATGTTGTATCAAGAGCAGTAATTAGAAGAAGAATGTTGTGGGTTGATATTAGCTTTTCCTTCTTCCTATTTCAGGACGTTTTTGGTGTCTGCTTTGGGGTTCTCCCCACTGTAGATTATGATTAATTATCCTTTTGAACCAATGAGGCTTCAGAGTAGCCACCACCTGCATTTTTGCTGGTGAGTTTAGCTTAATGAATAATCCAAATATTTAACTGCCTTTTAGTGGTATCTCCTAGCCCTTAATGGAAATCATTCCTTTTCGTTTAGTTAAGAATTCTTAGACTTGAGGCCGACTGCCAGATTCACCCTTAAAAACGTTCTCTTCGTCCCTTTAGAATCTTTATTTGTTCTAGAAACCACCTCAGGCATACTTAAGATGTTCTCCTGATGTTGCCTTGCCCAATAGGATCATCTGCCAACAAAACTCTCACACAGTAGGACACATTCTCCTCTCTTGCTCACAGTGGGCAGTCTTATTAGCTTATGATTTTACATGTGGGTGACTGGGAGAACAATTTGTTCCATTGATTAAACTACTCAGGACAGCATTGATGCCAGTCAATATTTTGGGCTAATATGAGTGACGTACCATCTCACTCTTTCCTCGGGGAAATTGTTTAATTTCTGTTTCATCCACTGTCTCTTTCATGCTTGCCATTTGCAACCATTTCCTCTTTCCTTTGCTTCTCAATGAATAGAGAATATAAATAATAAGATTGAGAGCTAACCATTTATCAACGGGGTTGAAAAAGCCTCTCCAGAGCATCCCGTGATGATTTCTGTATTCACCTGTATTGATTTCTGTACAGTTTACTAAAAATCTAGGTGCAGAAGGTAACAACCAATCCCAGGAAGGAACAGAATTTGAACACTTGATGTATTGGATCGTTCGTATCAGATGGGATTCTTCCAAACTGCAGCCTTTTCAGTTTCACTGAAAGCTGCTGAGAAGCAAGGCTGCTTCCTCCATTCTCCTAATCTTGATACCTAAGATTTATGGTTATGCTGCAAAATAAAAGCAAAAATGCACTGGTAGCATCACATACATTTTGAAATTGCATTATCTCTGCCTTCTGTTTACTTAGCTCATTATTTTGTTACCATAAAGAAATTTAAACTAGGAATTGGGAACCTGATGTCTGAACTGGAAGAACCACAGGAAATCATTGCGAAAGAGGCAATGTTTGTGTAATCACTATTTTATCTGGCATCTCTGTCTTCTCCCTCATGTGGTAATCCCACTAAAAGAGTTTTTTTTTTCCCTCCATGACACAGTGTGACACCTAGAAATGATCCAGAGTTATCAGATGTTTTGCAAGAGGCCCTGTTATGAGCTGGAAGTGAAACTCTGTATGACCAGTAGTTGACATTTCAGCATTTGTTGGACCCTAGCTAAGCTTAACTGAATATACGCAGCTGCTTCTCCTGGCCTAGACTATTGACCCATATAGCCCTCTCCTGTCTTCTCTGCCTGGCAACATTGCTTCTATGGTCTCGGGCAGAAGCCTTTTTCAACTCTCCTTCCTGAGAATCCATCCAGTGGAGATCCTGGAAAAAGACTGTGGGACCTTTCTGCCAAGCACATATGTTACTATTGAGCTAAAACAGATGCCTTTCTCAAATTATTTTTTTGTTGTTGAATTTAAATGTTGTTCCTCAACTAATATCAGCAGATTATGTTTTTCTGGAGCTATCGGATCAATATAATGTCAGAATCCTCAAAATAAGTTTTTTGTTTCTGGACACAACTAAATGTTTCAAAGAACATTGGGGAAAGTATCAGCCTTCTGAAAAATTCTCCCTCTGCCTTGAAAATATCTAGCAAAACTTACTCCACAACCTAATATCATCATTATAATGTATCCCGTTTAGATAGAGGATCAATTGTGCAGATCTTATGGTAGGATGCAATACAACATGATCATTTCAAGCAGAAGTTTTATGTGAGGATTGAATGCTTTGCCCCAGTAGGAAAAGAGAAGTAACAACAAGCATATAACTTATTATATTCTTATTATATATATAATAAGAGTATAACATTTTTACATGTTCAGCTTACTTCACATTAATTTTACTGTCATAATGTTTACAACTGTATGATTATGCATATGTTTAAGTTGAGGGCCTGAACAAAAAAAAATGTCCTGCCTACGGTGACGAGTCTCTCATCCACTGCATTAATACGAGCTCTCTAGAGGTTGCCTTCTAATGGTCAAACTTTTTTAATGTCATGGCAAAAGACTGATGTAAGCATACACATGCTTAAGTGTAGTGCTGAGAATTCTAGTGAGTTAGTTCATATCCTGCTATAAACTAATTTGCATAAAAAGCATCCTTTTTGTGATGCCCAGGACACCCCTAGAATGGGAGGAGTCAACATTTTCAGCCAGGAGGTAGGGAGGTATAAGGAACTGCCCAAAGCCCCCTGTCTTAACCCCCTGCCCTCCAAAAAACAGGAAAAAACTTGGGTTGCACCCCCTCCAATGATGCTTAGAATGATCCCTCTGCCTGCCAGAGACCAAATGAGAAAGGGGTCCATCCCTGCATTAAGCCATGGGGTTTGTTGACTTTTGGCTTAGCACTGTGTGAATTCAGCACACATTTGTGTTTTGCATATCCTGGTTTATGTCTTGCATTCTTTTTTTATTTTACAGCATTTTTGTTCTGTCTACTCAGAAGATACTGGATGGTGTACTGTACACAATAAAATGTTATAAAAAAACCTCCCACATAGCCATTTTAATGAGTTACGTTATTAAAGCACTCTTTAAGAAGAGTGCTTAGTGACAAAATTTTAGTTACATTTTGAAAATCAGATTTTATTATCTACATAATCAAAGAACGTTTCTTTTGATATTTAAATAGTATTTTTTTTAAAAAACTGACTTTTGATTGCAAGAAATGATATTTAATTACTGTAACCTACTATTCTTACAGAGGTCCGGTTTGGCGTAGTGATTAAGGCACCAGGCTAGCAACCAGGAGACGGTGAGTTCTAGTCCCACCTCAGGCACGAAGCCAGCTGGGTGACCCTGGGCCAGTCCCTCTCTCTCAGCCCTGGGAAGCAGGCAAGGGCAAGCCACTTCTGAAAAACCTTGCCAAGAAAACTGCAGGGACATATCTAGGCAGTCGCCAGGAGTCAATGCTGACTCGAAGGTGCACACACACACACACACACACACTATTTTTATAATTAAGCTGTAGTTGTAGGCAATATAGTTTTGAGCTCAGAGGAAAGAATTGTTGTTAAACAACAATTATGAGTCATTTGGTGTAGTGTTAAAATATTAAGACTGAGACGGGCAAGCTCTGGAAGCTGACTGGATGACTTTGGGACAGTTGCTTTATCTCAGACTACCTCACAAGGTTGTTAGGGGGTAAAATGAAGAGGGATCCCCTTATAAAGCATCTTGAGCTCCTGAAGGGAGGGTGGGATATAAATCAAATAAATGAATTCATTCAGTTGAAATTTTTCTCAGCTGGGGTTCCAAGACAGGTTGCTAGGAATTCTGCAAGAGATCATGAGTGAAAAAATCAACATTGTTTTTTGTCTAAGCCAGTTATTTAACAGAAATGTATTATGTTGGCCTTATGAGTTTTTAAAATTTATGAAAGGGAAACAGATTAATTTCAAGAAAGGTAAGCTAAACATAACTTTTTTAAAAAAGAAAGTGGGGGGGCTAAAAAGTCATTTTTAGTTTTAAATGAGGAAAAAAGTATGCTTGCACATACCATTCTTCATTAGCATCTTGTACTGTAGAGTAGCAAGTTGTGTTAAGACTTTCAGATCTACTTGGATAAGGTAAAAAAATAAGTAGGAAATCTTTTTAAAAAGGGAAAATGGAGGTTTCATCTACCTGGCTTGAATTAGAGTAGATGTCCTTTGTGGGGGAGCGGGAACCAAACAAAAAGAGGAGGCTAATGTGGTCCAGAATAAACAGATCCCCAAGAAAGTAACATTCTCTCCTCAAAAGAGCACTGACAATTATTACTGAATAATTATATCTACAACTTACTGATCACACTAATGCACCATGAGCTGTGGATATAATAATTTTCATGCAGAGGTTCCCCGAGACCTGAACATTGTTTCAAGATTTCTCCAGGATAAAAATGTTGAATAAGGCTGGTGAAAATCAATTTGGCTTATGCTGCCAAACTGAACAGGAGATAGATTGCTCCGTAAATCCAAAATAGAGACCATAATGTACTATTTGATGAAAGGGCACTGTCTTCTGCTGAATTCTCCTTGCTCAGCCTCTAGTCATTAACCGAACTTTATACAGTATTTAAATAAAAGCAGCTCACCCAATATCTCAAGCAACAAGGAGGGTGGTGCTACTGCTAAGTTACATCTGAGTAGTTCATCTAAACAAAATAACTCAGATACAAAATGTTAGGGTTTTAGCATTTGAATATTTTAGGAGCTGAAGTGATCCAGGAAGTTGTGAAAGCCATATCATCTGTTAAACCTGAGTCAGCCGCATTCCAGCCATTGCCAACTGAATCCCTCATCTTTTAACCCCCACTGCTAGAACTGAACTGCCATTTTGAGCTGTATCTGTATGTATTCTTGTCTGGCTATTCAAAGGGAGGCAGGGAGGGATGGACATGTACAATCACACACAGAGAAACTCTAAGCAAGCCTATTATAGTATAAACATGACCAATACAGGAACTGAGTTTTGAGTAAACATGCATAGGGCTATTCTATAACAAACCTTATAATAATCAATGTCAAAAAGTTGTACAAATCTCTGAGTACATACATATATACTACATACAAATTCAGTCTTCAAATCCAAAGTTGTTGACTTTCTGCAGGTAAAATGATCCAAGATATGAGTCAATCACTCAAAATGTTTATATTTGGATGACAGCAAACAGATGAATGTGGTTTTTTTGTACTTAGGGACACAAGTCACAATTCTAAAAGCCCATTTAAGCTTGCAAAAGGCAAGAGCTACTGATTGTCTTTTTCATCAGAAATCTCTTTTGAAACTCAAGCAAGTTGCTCAGCCTCTAGTCATTAACCGAACTTCACACACCATGCTGCATCAGCATCAAAGATCCACATCCTGAATTTTGACCAAGCGTCATGTTCTTTTTGCAGCTAGAAATATTGCTTCCGGAGTCAAAAGAGAAAATAGCCTCCATTTTGAGTAGTACTTTTTAAATACTTTTTATTATTCAAACTTTGCAATCCAGAGGAAGAGTCAGGATAAGAGCTGGCCTATATAGTGAGATCCATCTGAGAAAATGCAATGTTATTTAATTTAAACAAACGCGAATATAAACTCTTTATCTGTTAACATGATCAAACCAAACACTTTTAAATTCCATACATTTTAGTGGAGGACTGTAAATATATGCAGATTCTCCTATCCAAACAGATGAATCAAAAGGCTTAACTTGGGTCTAGATATCTGCTGGCTCCAGATTTGTTCAAGTTTCTTTTTACCAACATTCACTCCTCAGAAGCAGAAACAAAGTGGTTACAGTACTGTATAACAGCACTGTTCTAGATGTGATTGGCACTTTGATTCTAAACATTGTTAAGTATGTTTAAACATTCTAAATCAGATGTACTTCTAAGACGATAACACTAAAAGTATACTTCTGTTTGCGATTTCTAGCAGCTAATTCCACACTCACAATGTTCAGACAATTAAAAAAAGTATTTTGTTTCCTTCTTGAAGTACAAAGATATTTTGAAATCATGAAGTGTACCACAAATGGTTGAAACTTTCACATTAGTATTATAAATACCAGTGTATTTCCCCGAAGAGTATGTAATGATTAGCTCTAGCACAAACATAGCATTTTATTCAGTTCCTACATTTATTTGGGAAGGTAGAGTTGAAGTTTTTTACTCCCTGATTATTCAAGAACAAGCATGAATGTACAAGAGCCATGAACAGACTCTTCCTGATAAATAGAAATGAAGCAATGTGACTGCAGATTTTGACCATTGCATCTGTATTAGGAAGATGTACATAAACGTTTCTTTACAAGTTTTCTTTCCAAGGTGTTTTCTGACCAGAAGGCAAAGGATTTGAAGAAAATTTGATGGAGGTCAATGTTTATTAAAAAAAAAAGTTCAGTAGAGAAAGATAAATCACATTCATTGTTCTCAGCATGTATTTAGTGAGAAAAAAGTTTAAGTGAGAAAAAAAATCATAGAGTTGGAAGAGGGCAATTAGGCCATAAGTCAAGCACCCTGCTCAATGTAGGAAGCCAAATTAAAGCTCTCCTGACCAACGGCTCTTTGTTTCTGTGCACATCCATCTCAGGAGTGCTCACTGCCTTCCATGATAATTACTTCCACAGATAAACAGTTCTTATCATTAGAAAGTTTTTCCTAATATTGAACTAGAATCTGCCTTCCTGTAATTTGAAACTATTATTCTGGGATTTGTATTCCGGAACAGTGAAGAATAGATCTTGACCTTCTTTTCTGTGACATCCTTTCAAGAATTTGAACAATGCTACCATATCCTTCCTCAGTTGTCTCTTCAAGGCTAAACATTTCCAGTGAATTCCATTATGCTTCATCATCCTCACTGCCCCTTATTGGAAATTATTTCAGCTTCCCTGATTCCTTCTTCAAGTGCTCAGCAATCCTGACATCCTCTCTGAAGTTCTGGGCTGCCTATATGTCCTCTTCCTTGGTGACCCAGGTCTCCTTCCTCTACCTCTTATACGAGTCCTTTTTCACATTTTCATAAGCCTTTTGTGCAGCCACACTGATATATTTTTCTGATTACAATTGAACCCTTAATATCTCCTTTTTAGAAACTCCCACCCTTTTTGAGCTCCTTTTCCTATATGTTTCTCTTACTGTGGAATAGTACTTATCCTTTCCCCATGGCTATTGATTCTGCTTGGTTACAATTATTCATTCATTCATTCATTTGTTCATTCATTCAAATTTAAGTCCATCTCCCCTGACCAAAAAGGCAGGCATCTTCCCACTACACTTGAATAACTCTACTGATTTTTTTCCATTCTCATTAAATCAACAAAGGTATATTGATTTCAGTACTTTTAGCCATAAACTTCATGATATTAGAAAATATCACTGGTAAAATTCCCTGGTAAAGAATAGATATAGCAAAATCAGTAGTATACAAAAGGAAAACCAGAAGCAGAATCCCAGTGATTTTCTGTCAGGAAGTAACTGACAGAAAAGATCAAGATGCCTCTTTCCATATTGTAAAATGCATCCTTGGCTTTTCAGGCCTACTGGACCTTTGGTTCCCCCACCCTCTCTGTGTTTAGCATGAAAAGAAAATGCTAATGGTGATCCTGGTTTTCCTGGGTTCTGCCAGATGTGAAGAATGCTTTCACACAGCCACCTGCAGGCCAATGAAAACTCTGCTTGCTCTGCAAGGCTCTTTTCTGCCTGTGCGTCAGAAGAAATGGGCACACCTGGCTTTGCTGGATTGGGAAGTCATCTTCTGAAAGTATACCACACCTTGATCTCTATGGGGAAAGATCTGCAAAGGCTCTTTGGGCAAGCTCCTCATGCCTCCATGCCTTGCAAAAATCCTGCCAATAATACATGGGGAACTCTCCATTGACAGGGAAAATGGAAAGTGCAGGGTGGTCGTCTTTCTATTGAGCTCCTATGGCTTCCCTGGGGTCCTGACAGGGCAGTAAGAGAGAAGGAAGTGCACAGATGCAGCTTGTGAGCCATGTGCAAAGGGTTAACAGCGTGTGTGAGCAAGAATCAGGGAGTAAATGATGTAAGGCAACTGAAAGTGATAAGGATGGTATGTGCAGGTGTCTCTTTAGTATCCGCAAAAAGTGTAGGTATAGAGTACAGGGCGACGCAAGTGTATCTATGGACTGAGAATTTTACACTCTGCGTAGCTTATTGCTTTGTGGCTGAAGGATGTACAGTTTATGACTTTGTTTTTCACTTCTTCCTGTTAACTGAGCCCAGTGTTTCAACACACATTCTAGTGGGGTACAGTCCTTGATTTTACTGTGACCTCTTTCCATTTTGCATTGCCCTCTATTATCTTCTGACCCTACCAGAATAGTTACAGATTGCTGACGCCCCTTTCAGGTAATCAGCCAGATGGCCAAAACAACTACAGATACTGGCCCTCATCAGGCAGCCAGCTGGATGGTCAGAAATAGAAATGGACTTACACCCTTACCAGATTCCTAAAAATTTTAGGAAAACAGAGCTAACCAAGGCACCAGAAGACTGAATTCCCCACTCCAGTTTAGGCATTACAACTTTGAGCCTCCTGGGATTCAACCATCCAAAGTCCCTCAAGCTTGAGGACTCCAAAATAATCCTTTTGGTGCACACTGTCCTTCGTCATGGAATGCTGAACTGAAGATCCAGGGGGCCAGGCAAAACTCTTTAGGCAAGCCCCATCTTGGGGTCACCAAGAAATTGTTGTCCCAGGAACTCTGAGGGATTCTTGCCTGGCATGCAATTTTGCCCAATAAACACACCAGGGTGGAGATAATGAAGTATTTATTCTGCTCAGAGTAAGGTGCCCGGGAATAATTTCCAGAGCAGGCACAAAAGTTCTCAAGTTGACAGAGTTTTTATACATTCTTGCAACAAGTGAAAAACAAAGTCATAAATTGTACATCCTTCAGCCACAAAGCAATAAGCTACGCAGAGTGTGAAATTCTCAGTCCGTAGATATGCTTGCATTGCCCTCTACTCTATACCTACACTTTTTACAGATACTAAAGAGACGCCTGCACATGCCATCCTGATCACTTTCAGTTGCCTTACATCATTTACTCCTTGATTCTTGCTCACACACACTGTTAACCCTTTGCACACGGCTCACAAGCTGCATCTGCACACTTTCTTCTCTCTTCACACGTCCCTACTGTGCACTCATTACTAAAGCTAATTATAATATTAGCTCTCCACCCAGGGGTGGTGTACAACTGCTGAGCTTTTAGTGAACTCTTCCAGAGGTATTTTTTCCTTACTGCGCAGCTGCCAGAAACTTTTTTTCCTCCTGCTTACTGCACAGCAGCTGCCAGCTGCTTTACTTGCCCTATCATTACCCCCCAGAGTTCCTGAGACAACAGCCCTGTAAACTGCCAGAGAGCAATTGCTGTAATTAGCCATCTCTCTGGTGATTTGTTAGTCCCAATTTAAGCCACATCAAAATCCAGTAAACAAACCAGGGAGTTGGTTCATTTGAATGGTAATGAAACTGGCAGTTGCAAAGCGGGTAAACAGGACATTGCAGATGACCCTCTAAGTGTTTGCAGTCCTCCCCAGTCTGCGTATTCTCAGGGCGAGTGATTTCTCACTTGTAACATACAGCAATTAAATATGACTTTTGCTAAGCCCGACTTTTCATCTTCTTCGTGGTGTTTGATTAAAATAATACCAAAAAAGGAACAACATTCAAGTTGCAGCCAAGTGAAAAATGGTCTCTTGAAAAACATACTTAACTCTAGTTAATAATGGGGTCAAATAACTGATGCTAACAACTGCTGAGGTTACAATTCTTTCTCTTATGATTTGTTTTCCTTTGTTGTTCTTTTTTGCATTATTGTTATTATTCTTATATTATTAAGGTGTCTTTTGAAGAAAGAACTTCAGAGCAGATGTAGATTCTTCGTCTGTTCTGTGAAAAGATGGGATAAGTGTAAGGTTATACCATGGTATCACTGTCTGGAATTCTCTTTAGCCTGCATTTAAAAATGTAAGACATCAATCTCCCTAATTTGAACACCAAAAACCAGTCTAAAAAATGGAGAATTACAGGTTCCTTAGGGAAGCATTTAGAAAGCAAAGCAATTGCCTCCATTTGTCCTCCTTCTCCATTTGAAGTGACTGATTTCCCCAATTATGGTTTGTACTGATAATTATAACATATTCTCCAATTCCAGTTTCTTCAGCTTACTGTCTCTCTCAATGATGCACCTCAGGTACAGTGTGGTGATCAGTGTGTTGCACCAGGACTTGGGAGAACCAGGTTTGAGTCTCTGCTCAGCCGCCGAAGCTCCCTGGGTGATTTTGGGCCAATCACTCTCTCTTCAGCCCAACCCACCTCACAGGGTTGTTATGGGGAAATGGGAGGAGGGAAAACTCTATACACTGCCTTGAACATCTTGACGAAGTCAAGGTATTAATTGAACAAACCAATAAACAAAATATTTCTTTTTTAAAAAAGCATTTTAAGCCTCACTATAAGAATATATATTTATTGAAAAAAGTATTAAAAAGTACCTCTGGCTTTCTGAATTCCAGTTTTCTGAATGAGGTTGCAACATTCTATATAACTGTATGTTACCTCGCATTTTTGTTATATTTATTTGCAATCTACTCATATGTGTGCCCAAATGGGTAGAAGATGCACATGTATTAATCTTCAAATGTTTTTAAATGGACCCTATCAATCTGGAGAATCCCATTCTCAAATGTTTTTGCCCTTCTTGGCTACCATCTTGGTTGGCTGCTAGGTTTCAAGCAATACAGCAATCTCAGACCTGCTTTCCTCAACCATCCTGTGTTGTTGGAAGATCCTTTGATTGCAAGGACGGCTTAAAATACAACTAGAGATAAAGGGGTATTATACATCCCCTCACCCATGTCTTCGGTAGTCACAGGCTACCAGTGCTACCACTTGGTCAACATAAGGAAGAAAAAGCACTGATGAGCATTTTGAAAGAGGAAAGAAGCAACTGAACTGGAAGAGCCGCACAGATCATGTAAACAGTCAGGTAGTTCCTTGAGAGGAACAAGCATCTGAGGATCCTTAAGGCTGCAGAGCTGGCCAGTGTCACCCTTTTGAGCACAAGCCTGTTTTTCAATACTGTAGGGCTGCCATTAAGATGTTTTCATGGAGAGTCTGTGAGAGATGGAGAGTTTCCAGAGTGATTGAAAAGTGGGTGAAAGTGATTTAAGAGGAATTGTATGCCATGAATACTTGAGGGAGATTCATTAAATTCAAATCCCTAAGCAGCAAGTCACAGTTTTCAACAGTTTTCAAAACCAACTTTCAAATAAACCATAGTGTAGTGATGAAGGTGCTGGCCTAGAAATCAAGAGACGGTGAGTTCTAGGCCTGCCTTAGGCCTGAAAGCTGGCTGGGTGACTTTGGGCCAGTCACTCTCTCTCAGCCCAGCCCACCTCACAGGGTTGCTGCTGTGGGGAAAATAGGAGGCAGGAGAATGAGGTATGTTCACTGCCTTGAGTTTGATAGATGTAATAATAATAATAAAAACAACCACCACCACCACCAAATGAAGAACAGAAAAGAGACATGGCAAGGCAAATATTACATGGCCAGTACACAAGAAAACTATCAGGCAAAGCAGATAACAAGAAGACCTGGCAATGGCTAAGAGCAGGAAAGTTGAAGAAAGAGACAGGGGCTAATTCTGGCTGCACAAGACCAAGCCTTAACAACAAATGCATCTTAGCCCATTCACTCTTACTTTACAGTATATGTTGGTTTGCAACTCAGTCCTCATTCATTCTCTCTGTGTGACCAAGCCACCTCAATGTGTTTCTTTCCTGTTCATTACTTACTTTTGTTTTTAGTCCACACTCATTCAATATATTCAGTCTATATTTGTACATCACCCATACATTCCTGAATCTATCTCTTGTTCTGGCACACATACATAAGCCATTCCCACTGCACTGACCTAGTTTTGATTCTCCTAAAATATACAACTCTTACTTCCATATAACAAAGGGGGCAGAAGCACACTCTTACCCACATCCATTTTTACTTCTTGCAACAAGCATTCATTCCATATAACCCATCATATAATAGCTACTACCTTTCTACCAGTCTTTGCATGTCTTAACATTCCTCCATTCATTTCCCTATCTTTAATAAACATTTTACTAAGCAAATTAATATACTTACTCTAATTATAACTTCTAATTTTTCACTCCATGTTGTTGTATAATACATTCATTTTTAGATCCATAATCCTCTGCATCATAAATCTAACATTTGCTGCAAATCATTGTTTCTCAGCCAACAGCAGGGCGTCATCTGCATACAAAAGTCCATGTACATGTATGTCCCCAACCAACCTATCTCTACTGTCACTGCAAGCATTCCTTTCTTTCATGGTACTTTGTAACATACATCTTTTCATTCTGTTCCAAGCAGCTTCCACTTCTTGCTTACATCTACTTTCCATGTATTCTGTTGGAAGACTAATTTATCTTCTAACACATTTTCATATTTGTACTTTCTCTTCCTGTAGTCTAGCTTCTTTACTTTCATCCATGTCCATTTTTCTCCAAAATCCATTCTTGACTTCAATAAAAAAAAGACTTTTTTCACATTCAAAACCTGGTATCCCTCTTTAATATTTTTAGTCTTTCATCATAAATAATAAAATAGTCATTCTTTTATATTTAGATTCCTTCCTTCTTCACGTATATGCATGAATAGACTTATATTTGAATACAGGTAGTCCTCATTTAGCAACCACAATTGGGACCAGCAGCTCTATCGTTAAGTGAAGTGGTTGCTAAGTGGGAAATCACATGACTGTGACTGTGCTTTCCTTTTCCCCACTCCTCCACCCTTTGGAATACTCACCCCAGCGCTGGGATAATTAGCAAGAAGGGAATTAATGTTTGTATTTACATTCATTGGAAAGGAAGGGATTATAAAGAGGGGAATGGGAAATAAAATGGGCTGTTTGCATAGTGGCTGCTGGCACCAGCACATTACTTTCAATGTGTATTCCCTATTGTATGCCTGCTTACTCTCTTGTAATCCCCTCCTCTCCAATCTTTCCACTCTGCAAAGGGGGAAAAAAAGAAAAGCAACAGGTGAGGCACAGGACGATGCATACTGACTGTAATGGTGATCATGTGACTGAGGGACACTGCGAAGGTCGTAAGGTTATTTTTTTTCAGCACCATCGTAACTTCGAACAGTCACTGAATGAGACAGTAAGCAAGGACACCTGTAAACATATTCAGAACTAACAGGCCTTTTTCTAAGCAGATATTAATCAATCATCATTTTTGTACACCACCCAGAATCATTTTTTGTGAGATGGGCAGCCATATACATTTGATTAATAATAAAATAAATAAAATGTTCATTCATTCTTGGGTCTCCAAATGGTCCAATCACTTTTTGGTACTATGTCATCTTGTTCTCACTCATGTCACCTAGCAGAATTTTTTTCCCCTAGATCATTCAGAATGTGGCATGTGAATGATTTCTCAAAACTCGTCCCTGGAACATAACATGCAGCTATTTCAAAATATGAATTTCTATTTTTATATATGCCTACATAATAGTCTAGGAAACACAATTAATACTTTTTTTGATATATATTGTATATTAGCCCTTTCATCCATATTTAAACATACGTAGTCTCTAATATACATGCGTTGCCCATCCCAATCTTTTGTATTTTCCTAATGACAATATTTCATGATTTTTATGTAAGCAGTAGTATTTTCTAACAAAGTTTGCAAATGATAATCTAGACAGTTAACTAATACTTGAAAAATAGAATTTGTACTGGAAACTGCAGGGTGTTCTGATGGTGGTCTTCAGAAGGACATAAAATACTGGAAGTTGCAGGGATTTCATTATCAATGAAATAGAAACTTTCTCTGTACAGTAACCTTAATGGTCTATACTATTTCTTTGGCAGGATCCATATTAACCTGCAAATAAAAGGGATAAATTCTGAAGTTTTCTCATGATCTCATGTCTGATATTACAAAAGCTCCCCCTTTACCTGCTGGCTTTATGACAATATTGTGAGACTGATTGTTGAGTAAGCCCTGAAGACTGCTCCTTTCTTGCTTGGACAAATGCCAGTATCTATCAGTGATTTTAAAATTATTATTATTATTTACCAGTGTCTCTCCATGCCACTCTTTCAAAGACCTTAATATTAGGTAAACTTGGGTTTGATCTTGAATCTTCAATATGAAGTTGGTGCATATTGATTGCCTATTAAATAAAACTAAAAAAAGGCTGAAAGTTGGTAAAAACATTCAGTTCAGCAATTCTGTTAACTTCTGCTCTGAAATTCTTTTTCATGACTGCTTATGGACATATACAAATGTTTTATCCATATTGCTGGGAAGAAGAAAAGAACTGCAAGAATTACAGAACATAAGGTTTATATTTCTCACTCATTCCTGATGAGAGCTTAGCAGCCGTCCACACTATTGGTAAACACAACCCAGGCAGTGACGCTTAAGGAGTTGAAAAAGCTCATAGGGATAATCCAGTATTCCCTCTATTATGGTTGTTTCAGAGAGTTCTTTCGAACAAAGAATGGGAAGGGGAAAAAATTAAGTAGTCTCCAAAGTTTTGTTCAGCAGGGAGAGAATCCACAACTTGGCCATGTTAAACTGCCTTCTAGCATTCCTTGCCAGAACTGATGTTAAAGTTAGAGAGCAGATCCCGACTCTTTGTCTTTTTGTGCTGAAAGCTTCCAATTCTTTAGCAGGACTGATGTGTTATATTTTTATCTGCATGCTTTAAAATAAAGGGGAGAAAGTGGGTCTTTTTCTTCTTTTTCTTTTCTAGAAGAGGTATCGCCTCAGCAGTTTTGCACTCTGGATAGGGAACAAAGCACATCCTGTTTACAAAGCTGCTTTGGCTGGATGTAAACAGCTGCTCGCACTTAAGTGTTAGTGGCTTTTTCATGACTATTCTTGCCCCCAGCACCCGCTTGCACTCCCTGCTGCTCCTCCTACCCCTCAGTCACACAGCCAAACAAGCCTTTCCCTCCTTGGTTTCCACTAGCAGAACATGCTGTTGGGTTTAAAATGATGCTAAATGAATACCATGTCCACACTAAATGTTGCTGATCATCATGCAAAATATGTACTTATAAAAATGTAGACAGGAATGAGAAAAGGAAAAATTGTTATTTCCTACTTCTTCTGACTGCTTTTTACAACTAAGAAATGCAAAAGCTTTTGATTTCACATGCAAACCATATTTCATTTTATAGTATATGTAACGTTATATGTAAGACTATGGTGTTTACCATATAAATCCAAATGTGTGTTTCTCCTATGTGGAAAAAGATTATATTCACTAGCAACCTTTGTCCACTCATTTTAAAGATAACTTAAATGCAAAGAGCTCCATTTAGAATGGGATAAAACATAACAATGCATTTGCAGTGGGTGTTTAATTCTCTGAGAGTTCACTCAGAGGCACTCTCTACCATGTTGTCCCATAATTCTGTACCTAAATTAACTGAACACAGGAACATCTGTGTTAATTCCAGACTGTTAAGTATTTATGTTCATTGTCAGAGCTGTGAAAGCAGATATCCCATAGTAAGAAAATTGGTTGAAATGCTCCTTCCTTCCTTCCTTCCTTCCTTCCTTCCTTCCTTCCTTCCTTCCTTCCTTCCTTCCTTCCTATTCATTCTATTGCTGTCCTGTGTCTTCTAACAAAATAGCATTCACTTTTCAGTGCCAGAGACATTTAGGTTTTTATACCACAAATTACTGGTAGTGAAGAAACTCTGGAAGCTAAGTATGAAGATTAAACATAGATGAAACAAGGAAGGAACATAAAACGAGCAGTTTCGTTCAGAACAAACTATCAGAAGCAAACCAGATGAAAACAGGATTCTTTATATTCTTATTGAACAATATGCAAATTCTTCAGAGGTGAAGATGCCAATGAGGAGAGTAAAGTAGGAGTAAAATAATTAAGAACATTCAAAGTTTTTTTTAATAAAAGGAACAACACTTTCAGCCTAAGGAAAGGTGCAGGCCAAAGATTGCTGGGCTGTAAGAAGAAGATTAACAGAAGAAAATCCAACTCATATGACAGGATAAAAGTTATTCCAACGGGAATAGGGGACTGCAAGCAAATATATTGCTAAACTGTAGAGATGGAAAAAGGATGGTATGCTCCAGGTTTGGTGTTTTTCTCCAGATTCTTACGGAAAACATAAATGGCACAGCCACAAACTTCTCGCAGTGTCCCAAAGCAATGCTAAGTCAGAGCCGGAGGCATTGTGGGAAACTGTGAGCCAATGTGAGCAAAATGCCTCCAAATCCAAGGACATCAGAGACTGAGGTTGGATTTGGAGGCATTTTGCTCACATTTACTTGAGCAGTTGGACATGTAGAAAATAAACCATTTACTTTATAATAAACCACTTCTGCTGGCAAAGTGATAGAAACTGGATGGGATACATCTTGCACTCATTGCAGTCTGAGGCCCAGGAAAAGGAAGGAAGCAGTTTTCTGAGTGGGAATGTGGGTGTATTGCCATTTGAGTTTATCCGACTGCATTCTGGCTGTCTTCGCTGTTTGCAAGAATGTATCCGCTGTACTTTACACATCTCCCCTCTGAGCCTCAGAGAGCTGCAAAGAGATATTGTACAACAAACCTTTTGCCAGTTATGCACTCTTGTTATGCAAATGCAAGATCCTTGCAACCCCAAACCACATGGGCCACATAACCTTTTTCATTTGATCTTCATCTCTTCTAGATAGAGGTTCAGGTGTTTATGTGTGTGGTGTTGACTACCAACAACACTTTAGTTATTTTTACTGTACAGACTAAAATAGCTATCCTTTTAGAGATTCTTTAATTCCCAGTTTAATTCTGAATGTGTGTCCTTTTATAATTGTAAAGTATAAGTGTAAGTTACTTCTTTCTGCCTGCATCTCATGCTACTCTGAGATCCTTGTCCCATTGTAACAATTATTCATTAAAGGAATCAAGTAACCAATTATTCACTAAAGGAAGCCTAAAACTGTGTTGGCTTTTTGTAGTCACATCACACTGCTGCCTTATATTTAGCTTGTAATCCAATATAGTTCACAGACAGCATTGTCAGATCAGGTATTCCCCATCGTATGTCTGTTAATCTGATGTCCTTTTCCTAAATGAAGAATATTATGCAAAGGTCTTTTATGCTGTCATTCTTAGTCCATATCTCTATCTTATCAAGATTATTTTGTATTTTTTCTTATATTCTAGAAAAACTATTCATCCAATTTGTGTCATCAGCATTTCCACCATTGCATCACCCTTTGTTCTAATTCAGACCCATCCTCCAGTTCATTGCAGAAGCTCAGAAGAACAGTTTTTCACTACAGTTTTCAAGCCAGCTTTGGACCCACATAATAATTATGCTATCGGGCCTACACTCAACTATCCAGAATACCTTCAGGATCCTGCATCTACTGGCCTGTGATCAGATCTATTTTGTCAGCAGCATGCCAAGAGTCCACTAAATATCAAACAATAAGAAGCAGTAATGTTAGTCTGGCAGTAGTTGTTCTTAACAAATTCATGCTGACTTCAATTGCTGCATAGTTTTCAATGCTTAGAGATGGATCAGTTCCTAGATATTGATATTATTATTACATCGAATTTATCTCCACCCATCTCCCCCTAATGAGGGACTCTGGGCGGCTCACATAGTACAACATATATACAACTTAACAATTACAAATTACAAGCCTATTCTAATTACAGTTAGTGCAGCCCTACTCTATTGTGGCCAGCAGCGGTCACAAGGGAGTCATCTTATCCAGGCTTTCTTCCACCAATGATCTTTTTCCGCCCACCGCGTCAGTCACGTCCAGCGTCCAGCCATCATGTCACTTGTGTCTGGTGTCCGGCGTTTTTTCCACCATTCGGGTCCAGAACTGGTCCCTGTGCAAAGCGCCACCGGTTCCTCCCACCGAAATGGGAGTATCTATTTATCTACTCGCAGATGATATGCTTTTGAACTGCTAGGTGGGCAGAAGCTAGGGATGAATGATGGGTGTTCACCCCGTCACGCAGAGCTGGGCCCAAACTGCTGGAGTGGTGACCATTTCTGGCCAGCAAACTCTAGCGTCATTAAGCCCTTACGCCACCACGTCCCCTTATGTTGATCAGATTGACCAGTTGGTAGTCCTCTTTCCCCCTTTTAAAAACGGTATTTGTCTTCTTCCAGTCAACTTGTACTTTACCCCTTCACTATGATCTCTAAGAGATAATGGATAACATTTTATTGGGACTCTCAGCAATTTCTGCTAGTACCAATGATGCAACTCATATATTTGAGTATGAATACTGAAGGTTTTAACCCAATAGGAACTCCCTGTTCATTTGTCTGTCACTCTCTAGCTGCAGTCCTGCTCCTTTAACATGCTTTTAACACTTGTTCAGTAAGACACCTATGTTCTTCTTGGAGACTTATTAGCCTAAACAGGATCTAACTGGGCTGTTTTTTCTTCCATGTTCATACATCAGATAGGGGGTTTTGAAAAACCCCAGGTTTTTGGTATGGCACAACAGCATCTGGTAAATTGATCCCATGCTGAAAGATCTGAAGAAATAGAATTCAGCTTTTGTGTCCCAGAAAACTCTCCCATGGGAATGGCACAACTGATGAAAATTACACTGTGACTATCATTCTACAAAGGATTGTAAGGAAGATGGGTTTAGCCGCAAGATAATTTCTGATTATTTGGTTAGACCCAGGACATAAGAGATAAAGAATTTTGTCTGAAAGAACAAAGCAGTAATCAGTCTCCCCACAGGGGCTGGCTTTTGTTTATACTCCACATTATATGTAGCTGAGGATATTGCTCAAAGGAGAAAAAAGAAAGAAGATGGGAAAGCAGAGCAGGAAGAAGGGAAGCCCAGTGGTAGGCCCAGGTGGTCTCTTTCCAATGAACTCTGAACCTTTGCTGTTATCCAAGTGCTTATTCAAACAGGTAATAAGTAACTAGTTTAGCTAAGTTGGCTGTACTGGTTTTATTTGGAATTTTGTGTGTTTGCTTGCTGCCTTTTACTTGATTTTCCTCTTTTTCATTTTCCCAATAAGCTCCTCTCTATACCTAGAGTTTTAGCTTCGCTATTTTAAAAAGGGAATTTCTCAGTAACCCCTTATCCATGGGCAAGAGTAAAATAATGATAAATATATTATTCTGAAAGATATTTCTTAATATAGGTGATTAAATAACTGTATTGCATTTATTAATTTCTCCCAGGCTTTAGGAGCCAGTTGAGTGGAGTCCCCTTTTGGTTATTTTGTGTTGGTGCTTGGTTGCCATTTTTATATTTTGTGTTTCATATTTATAGAGAGCCAGTTTGGTGTAGTGGTTAAGGCATCAGGCTAACAACCAGGAGACCGTGAGTTCTAGTCCTACCTCAGGCACAAAGCCAGCTGGGTGACCTTGGGCCAGTCACTCTCTCTCAGCCCTGTGAAGCAGACAAAAGCAAACCACTTCTGAAATCTTGCCAAGCAAACTGCAGGGACTTATCCAGGCAGTTGCCAGGAGTCAAGACTGATTCAAAGGCACCAGGGAAAAAAATAATATACTGTATATGTTTTAATGTTATGGGTGGGGGGGAGTATTTATTTATTTATTTATACAATTTATGTGGCTGCCCATCTCAACAAGTGACTCTGGGCAGCGAACAGAATTAAAATAGATTAAAACAATAACAAATATTATAAAAATTAAAAAATACAGGCAGCCAAGAAACAACAACCCAAATCACTAACACAACCAAGAAGCAGGGCCCTGCACACACTCAGGGTGCCAGGCCTGGGCACAGAACCAGGTCTTTAGGGCCTTACAAAAGGCCAGCAGAGTCGGGGCCATCCTGATCTCTGGAGGAAGAATGTTCCATAAGGTGGGCACTACGGTAGAAAAGGTACGTTGGTGATGGGACTTAAAGCATGCCCATCGTGCCTGACCGGATCGGACGGGTTAGAAACAACTGGGGAGAGACAGTCCCTCAAATAATCCAGTCCTAAGCCATGAATGGCTTTAAAGGTGACAACCAGCACCTAGAATTGCACTCAGAAGCACGCCGGCAACCAATGTAGCACATAGAGTAGTGGTATTATATCTGCCAAATAACTGGTGCCTTTTGCAATCCATGCTGCTGCATTCCACACCTTCAAGGGCAGACCCATGTAGAACACATTGCAGTAATCCAGACAAGAGGTCACTAGGGCATCAGTGACAGTGAGCAGGGCCTCCCAGTCCAGGAACAGGCTCAGCTGGCGCACAAACCCGAAGGTGTGTGAAGCCCCTCCTAGCCACAGCTGCCACCTGACCTTCAAGCAGGAGCCATGAGTCCAGGAGGACCCCTAGATTACACACTGGGTCTGTCTGAGGCAGTGCTGCCCCATCCAAGACCAACAATGGAAGGTTCCCAGCACCAGAAGATCCAAACACCCAAAGCCACTCAGTTTCACTTGGGTTGCGCTGAAGCCTGGCCCTCACAGCCTCCAGGCATTGGGACAGAATGTCCACAACATCACTTAGGCAGCCTAAGGTAGAGATATAAAGCTGGATATCATTAACATGTTAGTGATACCTCACCCCAAACCGTCAGATGACCTCACCCAGTGGCCTCATGTAGATGTTAAACAAGAGGGGAGAAAGGACTGAGCCCTGCAGCACCCCACAAAGTAGGGGCTGCATATTGGGCCTCTCTCCCCCATCAACACTGACTGGAACCAGCCCCAGAGGAAGGAGGAGAACCAACACAACATCGTACCACCCATCCCCAACTCCGAGAACCAGTCCAGAAGGATACCATGATTGATGGTGTTGAAAGCCGCTGAGAGGTCAAGAAGACACACTACCTCCATCCTGCTCCTGCCAGAGGTCATCCAAGAGTGCGACCAATGCCATCTCCACCCCATCCCTTGCCTGAATCCTGACTGAAAGGGGTCTAGATAATCTGCTTCATCTGGAGTCCACTGAAGCTGCAGTGCGACCACCTTCTCCACAACTTTCCCTAAAAAGGGAAGGCTGGAAACTGAACAAAACTGTCCAGACTGGTTGAGTTGAGCAATGGCCCCTTGAATAGGGAGTGCACCACTGCCTCCTTAAGAGCTGACAGAACCACCACTCCTTCAAAGAAGAATTAGCTACTGCCTGAACCCAATCACACATCCCCTCCCGGGCAGCCTTGACCAACCAAGAGGGTCATGGATCTAATACAGAGGTGGCTGCAAGAGCCCTGTCTAGTTCCTCAGGCTTAACAGAATCGAACTCCTCCCAGATAACCATGCAAGACTTAACCCCCGTAGCCACCACTGGCTCTGCTTCAAACCTAGAGTCCAACGCAGAGCAAATCCAAGTGAATTTATCCAGATGCCTGGCATATTCTTCACAGTGGTCCTGTAAATAAACCAGAATTGCTCCCTCCAAGGAGGGTCTGGATTACTTGAAATAGGGTTGTCAGGTGGCTCTCATGCCTTACCACCATGAGGTAGGCTCTAACAGCGGCTCTAGCTCATGTTTGAGCAGGTTTGCTCCTTGTCATCCACCAGTGGCACTAGGCATCTCTTCACCTGCTTCATCTCCCTCAGCTCTTCTGTGAACCATGGGGGGTTCCGGGCTCCATGGGTACAGAGAGGCCACTCAGGTCTGTTCTGATCCAAAGCCTCAGCTGTCTTCCCATTCCTGGCAGCCTACAGGGTTTCAGTTGGACCATGCAGCAGACCTTCCAGAAAACCTCAAGCTCCCTCTGGAACTCAACCAGGTCCATTAGTCACCTGAGGCAGACCGATCTAATAGGTCCAGCCTCCCTGCAGTGGGGTGGTGCCAGAGAACTGGAGGCTCACCAGGGAGTGATCTGACCAGGACAGGGGAGAAACTAATATCTCCCCCAAATCCAGAACACCTTGCCACTGCTCTGAAAGAAAAACCAGGTCAGGCATATGACCACTATTATGCATCAGGCCCTGGATGACCTAGGACAGGCCCATGGCTATCATGGTGGCCATGAACTCCCAAGCTACCTCAGATCCTGCCCCCAGAGAGGGTAAGGTGAAGTCCCCCAAGACCATAAGCCTGGGGAACTCCACCGCCAACTTGGCCAGAGAGTCAAGGAGCTCAGGCAGGGAGGTTGGTACACAGCAGGGGGGCTAGTACAGTAGCAACCATCCCAACTGATTCCTAGAGCCCACGTTAATAAATAGGGTCTCACACCGGCAATCTGTGGGGCATTGCCCCTAGATGCCTCCCAAGTGTCTGGGGTCTTGGCTGATGCCACATCCGAAATCCAGCTGAGCACATCTCAGAAAGGGGAACCCCCCCGGCTCCAGCCAGGCTTCAGTAATACATACTAATAAATAATGATAACAATAACAACAACAATGGGCTGGTTTATTGTTCACTTTTTATTGTTGTACACTGCCCAGAGTTATATTGTTTGCGTTGGGCAGCCTTATAAATCTTATAAACAAACAAAGCCCTGCTAAGCAGCATCCAAATGTTTTGCACAGAAGTTCTGAATATTTTTTGAAATTTAGATGTGGATCAGATAATTATTGCTGAAGATTTTAACCAAATTTTAGAACTGTTGAATCATAGCATGTAAGGATTGGAAGGGTCTAGTAGATCATTTGGTCCAACCCCCTATCCAGTGCACTACTACAGCATATTTGACAGGCGGCCCTTTCAGCTTCTACAGAAACGCCTTCAATAAAGGAGAGTCCATCACCTCCCAAGGCAGTCTGTTCCATTGTTGAATAGTTTTTATTGGTAAAACATTTTTCCTGGTGTCCATCCAGAATCTACATGCTTATAATTTAAGACAATGTTCTTTGTCCTTTCTTCTGGAACAAGTCTGCTTTGTCTTTTACATAACAGTCCTTCAGTACTTGAAGACAGCTATCATGTCTCCTCATAGCTCTTCTGTACACCTAAACATCCTAGTTCCTCATAATTTTCCTGCCAGTTCCTCTGTCACCCTGGATGACAGTTCCTCTGTCACCCTTGGATACACAAAAGTTTGTCAATATTGCAGGTGTGGTCTGACCAATGCAGAATAGAGAGAGGACCAATGATTTCTTGTGATTCTGACACTATATTTCTGTTGATGCACCCTAGGATTACATTTGGATTTTTTGCAGCTATCTCACACTGCTGGCTCATATTCAGCTTGTGATCCAGATCTTTTTCACATGAACTGCTGCCTGGTATGGGTCCTTCCCCTAACCTATCCTCATGTCTTTGGTTTTCCCTATCCAAATTAATTTTGCTGGTTTCTGCTCATTTTCCATCTTATTAAAATCCTCTTGAATCTTGATAGAGTCCTTTAGATGTTTGCTATAATGGAATTTTAGTCATAAGAAACATAATATTATTTTAAGCCCTTAACCATTTCCTCATTTTACATTTAACCATTTATAATTTTACAATATTAAATTGGAATATGAGAATCATGAACCAATGAAATAACTAAATATATGCTCCACCATAACTCAAAATCACTTATATTAGCATTAGTAGATATCCAGTGAACATCAGCATTATACAGATACAGTCATGTGAAAAAGAAAGTACACCCCCTTTGAGTTCTATGGTTTTATGTATCAGGACATAATAAAAATCATCTGGTCCTTAGCAGTTCTCAAAAGTAGGTAAATACAACCTCAGATGAATAACAACACATGACATGTGTACTTTCTTTTTCACATGGCTGTATATCCCTCTATTACAGATGCAGTTGGTGGGAGACACTGAGGACCTCTATGACATATGGTAAGGGATGCTAATTGCATTGCCAAGAAAGGACATAATAGTACTTCTGGGTGACTGGCATACAAATTTTGGGTTCAGGTTTGATGTGGGGACAGAATTAGCTGTAGTCACCATAACAGATTACAGGTAGTCCTCAAGTTACGACCACTCGTTCAGCGACCATTCAAAGTTACAGTGGCACTGAACGAGGGGCACTTACAACTGGTCCATGAAGTTGCAGCTGTTGCAGCATCTCCATGATCATGTGATCATGATCTGGGCATTCGGTGCCCAGCTCGCAATTATGATGTTGCAGCAAGCTGTAATCATGATTGCAATTTCCGACATTGCCTGCCAGCTTCCCACAAGCAAAGTCAATGGGAAAGCTGGCAGGAAGTCAGAAGTTGCTTCTGCTCCTGCCGCTTTTTCACCTGCCCCGTGCTCTGTAGCCCCTGCCCGTGGCAACTCCCCGCAGAACCGTACACCTGTTTGTACCATTTTGTCCCAGTGCTATTTTAGATATATATAAAGTCTCTAGGGGTGGTCATGAGTGGTGTGTTTGCACACTGGTAACTTCTTATTTAGATTACTGTAGTATGTTCTATGCAGGACTATTCTTGAGCTTGGGCTGGAAGCTGCACTGGTGCAAAATGGGGCAGCTAGGTTGCTGAGTTGGGCGCTTGGCTATCATCCAAAGCAGTCATTGGGAAAACAGTGTTATTTCTCCTATCTTACTACATCTGCTGAGAACTGTTTGGTGGCCCTGTTTAAGGTAACTCATTTCTTGAGTTCCTGAGATGAGCCACAGGAATATCTACAAGCTGTTGTAAAGAATATTCAATCTATCTGTCAGATAAAGTCACTCATATTCACTCAGTGTTGGACTCGAATTGGGCAAATCCAGTTGAGGTGCCTGGGGCATAGTCTTGTGAGTTAAGGAGTGAAGCTGAACCAAAAGAGCAGGTGGCAGCCATGGTCAAGAGGGTCTTTACACAGATCCATCTCCTGTGCTGGTTGTGCCTGTTCCTAGATCAGGAAGCCCTTCAGATGGTCACTCATGCCCAAGTCACCTCATGGTTGGACTATTGCAACATGTTCTACATGCTCTACATGGAGCTGTCTTTGAAGAAACTACAGCTGGCCTAGAATATGGTGGCACAGGAAGCGATGGGCATGTCACGGTATGACCATTACCCCATTGCTCCACAAGCTGCACCTAGTTGCCAGTTGGCTTCTGGGAGCAATTCAGGTTACTGGGTATCACCTATAAAGCCCTTCATGGCATAGGACCTGGCTATTTGAAGGACCACCTATCTTCTATTATTTCTGCCCATCTAGTAAGATTGGGCAGAGGGAGTGAGTTCCAAGCCCCCTTGATTAAACAATGTCACCTATTGGGACCTAGGAAGTATGCCTTCTTTGCTGCAGCACCTGCCCTCTGGAATAGTATCCTCTGAGAGATCTGTACAGTGCCTACCCTGATGATGTTCCAAACATCCTTGAAAAACCTGGTTGTTCTCCCAGGTTTTGGGGCAGGATGGTTGTTGAGCCTGTATGTTGTTTTTTGTTGTTCTGTATGGTTTTCTTTTCTGGATACCCATGATCTATTTCTTAATTTTTATTGTTTGTTGTTTTTAAAGTTTAAGCTGCCCAGAATACTTTGGAGTCAGGCAACCTCTAAATTATATAAATAAATAAACCAAAGTGAATAAAATCTTTAAAAGTTCAGAGGAAAAGATCCAAGTAACTTTCAGTACAAATTATCATAATAGCCAAAGAAAAGTTGAAAATTTTAGGCACCAAGGAAGATGAATGAAGACTCAACATCAAGCAAAGAAGAACAAGAAAGTTTATCTCTATCAAGATCACAAGAAATAAATAGTAAGTAGAAGAAATAACAAGAAAAGAAAAGAGAAAATCACAGGAAAATTTACAGCAGTAGGAATACTTGAAAGTAATCATAAAGACAAATGAGGATGGAAAAACTACACTGAAACCCATTTACAAATGGGATTACAAATTAAGAGAAACATTTGCACAGAGACAATACATTCAGGAACCTGGGGCATCCACAGGGGGATCAAAAAGTAAAGATGTCACATGCACATACAAAGGAATGGGGCTTCAATCACATGGCCAAGATTGCCGCCTTGACTTTTTGAGCCCACCATGAACTCTCCTGTCAGGAATCAATTCCGCACAGACTACTTGTTAAATAGGAAAGCACTAGCTGCACAGGCGATGCCCACTGAGTGGTTGAAGTACCTCTTCTGCAGCAATTCTGTATGGAATAAGTCTGTGTGGCCTGGAACTGGAAAAGGTCTCTGTGCACGCATATGTACTTAGGTATGTAGGTATGCATTTATTTATATTTTCTGAAGAAGGGAGATGCAGGGCCCACCACTGACAGTCATTATATCGCATCAGGGTATGTAAGTTTAACAAATACAGAAATAAATGTGTGAATTACTGACAAATTGCACCAAACCCTTACCCAAGCAAAGTTTTACTTAAGATCTTATGAATTAAATCCTTTTAAAAGCCAAATGAAAGAGAGAAGTACCAAATGAACAGACAAGTTTCAGAAAAGGCAGCAGGACATGAGGTCAGATAGCAAACATAAGATGGAGAAAGGAAGAGAATATCAGGAAATTCACCTTTGTTTGTATGGGCCATACCAGAATGTGGAATGTACTAAAGTACTGGGTGTGCCAGAATAAGCCATTATGCTTCTTAAGAACCTTTACAATGAATAGAAGTTACTGTAAGAACTTAATTTGGAGTCACATGAAGTGTCTGGAAGCAGAATAAGAGGGAAGCCAAAGCTTCCAGAGCGAAGCAAAAGCTAAAGCTGTCCTCGGGCTGCCTCAGCTGCAGGTCTACAATGAGATGCAGGCAATGGCACGTGGACGTGTCCTCTGGCTGTCCCTGTGCCAAGGCCAGGAGGCTGGGTGGAATTGCACTTCCTCTCGCCTCCATCTGTCTTTCCACAATAATGTATGAGGAAAAAAGAAAAGTGAATTCAAAGGATGTTTTGCTGTTTCCCAGGGAAAATAAAAAGTCTCCTGCATTTCTGGCATTTAATAAGGGGCTTGCCTGTCTGCCTAGCTTTTAGTTGTTGTTTAATGACTTTCTAATGAAGTGTTTCCTTCCCCCATTTTGTCCTACATACTTAGAATTCTTGGGGAGAGCTTGCAATGTTCTGTATTCCAACAAGCCAAGTATGCTCTTCTCAAATACAGCGTGTTTTACTTCCTCTTCCCTGTGACCTTTACATGATTCCCTCTTCACACATCAGCCAGCATAACATTCCTTACTGACTGAGCATCCTCAGTCCTCATTGAGCCGTAAGAGTTAACTCAATTAAGTGACATGCCAAATGGAGAAAATCTCAGCATGAATTGGATCATACACAAACTAAGGTCCATTTGAGACAATAATATGGCGGAGGTAGCAAAGAATGCTTAATTCTCTGCCTCCACTGCATCCATACAGAAAAGGTTTCGCTGTTGCACACTGTGCAGTTCATCCTCCAGGAGGTTGTTTTGGGGAGGGGGAAGCCCCAGCAATCTGTGGCCCACTGTGAGCAGTTTGCAACATTCTTTGCAGATCAAGTCACTCGGATCCATCTTGACTTGGACTGGAACACATGGCAGAATGCAGTGATGTAACCTTGGCAGTTACTTGTCCTGTTGTTCTGGATTCTTTTCAACATATGGATCTTCAGGATGTGAAAAAAGATACCTGGAGCTGTTTAGACAGCTTTTGCCCCACTTGGCTGATTAATTTGGCCAAGGAACCATTGGCCTAAGGCTGGAGGAGAAAATTAATATTTCCTTGGGAAAAGAAGCATGTTCCTCTTAACCTGAGGGACACTAGGCTAAAATAATGGTTAACCTCATCTTGACCCAGAATTGCTTGTCTCAGATATATTATTTTGAGATAAGCTGATAGAAAAAGTATCTCACAACTCCAAACACAATTGGAAAATGTTGTTTATCAATTAGCCTTTCAGCTGGAATGGGACTGATGCTGCTCTGGTGAACTTGGTAGATAGCCTATATTAGGAACTGGATGAGGGGAGTAGATCCAACTAGTTCCCTTGGGCCACATGGTAACTCTTTATATCGGCAAGTTTTATACACTTCTCGTTTGCCTAATAGGGCTTGGCTTTGGGGACCCTTATATAGTGTTTCCAGTCTTTTCTATGCCCAGAATGTGGTGATGACAGATTACTGTTCAGCAGGGAGATCATTGGCCAGGGGTGTCCCAAAGAATGCCATCACGTTCCCAACTTATTCAGTAGTTACAAAAGCCCTGGAAGCTTTGGAGTGCGTGCTACCATTTAAGGATGTTACTGCTCCTTGCCATCCAAGAACACAGTTGAATCCTTTGACTGGTGCCTGGGTTCAGTAATAGGCTGGATGGTGTGAACAAGCCCAAATTAAATCCAGAAGTGCAAATGGTCAGTCAGAAACCAGACCCTTGGAGAGGGGTTCAGCCTGTTCTGAAGGTTTGCACTTTTCTGGAATGACCCATAGCCTGAGAGCATTCCTTGACTCCCAGCTTTCTCTGGCCACCACTGCAAGAACGGTCCCTAGCAGGTGCTTTTTTTTTTTTACTGGGTCCCCATGAGAGTGCCTTCATCATGTCGCAACCTATGAGCAAGACAACCTTAAGTCATCCTTAGCTGTGCCGACATTTATGTTTTCCCATTTAAGCCAGCAGCATCCAGTAGCAGTTGCCAAGTGTGTAAAATCTGATGCAGTTCACCACCCATTCTGTCCATGGTACAGTCAAGTGACCCATGGTAGGTGAGATCTGCCCATGGCTTACTGGACATTTCTTTAAAACACCTCCTTCTCCTTATGTCCCCAGACAGCCTTCTCCACTGCCATTTTGCTTCCCTAGTTTGGGAGGGGGGACACTCAGAACAAGCTGAAAGGTCTGACACAAGCAAAAGAATCCCAGCTGGCAGTTTTGCCTTTGTGTGTGTATTTGCCTGTGTGAGCCAGTATTTCTCTTTGTGTGTGTGTGTTTGTGTGTGTGTGTGTGTGTGTGTGAGAGAGAGAGAGAGAGAGAGAGAGAGAGAGAGAGAGAGAGAGAGAGAGAGAGAGAATTCTCTCCCTACTCTCCCAATTATTTTTCAAAAGAGAGGACTGAAATGTTCCTTTCTGAAGGCAACATGAGCTTCTGGGTTTTAAAGGCTTACTTAAGGAGAAGCTGCAATGGGCTGCATGTGTTTGCATGGCACAGACATATTGAATAAACAGATAAGTGGCAGGTACTGGAAATAATACATTGAAATAACTTGCACACATGTTTGAGCATATTTCAAAGGTATTGAGTTTGCAATGACCAGCACAAACAAGTTTTAATAGCCGATTCACTTTGCCTGATCCACATTATTTCTTGCTTTGAATGGACTGACTTCATACAATTACTGTAAAAAGTAGACATTTTCCAGAAAAGGTGTTGATCATAGGTATGGGAGGCAGAAATTGAATCAATGTGTGAATTTCAAATCCAAAGTCTAGCGGTTTCATGGTTTCTTGCAGTAGAGTGCATGTCTATATCTTTCCTTGGAAAGACTATGAAGACTATTGTTGAAGACTATGGAATTACATCTGAGTAAAGAGGCCTCCTAACTATCTGCACATTGCTGGAGCTTCTTTCCTGGTTCTTGCATCACTGTTGTCTCCTGCTGGCTGGTGGCATTTGGAGGGAGGAAGGGAAACAAAGCTGGAGGAATCAGCCAATCATTTGTATAACATGGCCCACAAGACACTACCAATCAACTGGAATCAGAAGAGATACACTAGAAACGAGATACAGACAGTGTTTTAAACTATTTTTCATAGCTTAAACTGTTCATATTTTTTGTCTATTTGCTGCTTTGAGCCCCTTTGGGAAAAAGGCAGGAAAATAATAAATAAGTATGTACTGTATTGCACTGCTGTTGTGCCTTTTAAGTCTTGGTAAGAGATGAAGATGGATTGCAGAGAAGATATAGCTGGCCATAGCTACAGAGACCTCTTGGCTCTTCCCACTATTAGACTGTTATCTGTTCTGCTAGTCTCAGTTGGAGCCACCCGTCACTGAGCACTTCCTTGGATCTCTCTGGAGTCTCCCACCATTCAGCTTCACTTACTGGATTATTTACTTTCCGCTATTGAAATACGTTTTAAGATTTTTTTTTTAGTATTCTGCAAAAGAGATTATTTTAATAACTCCCCAGGTCACCTTTACTTTACCTATGGAGAGCTTTACTGAAACATTTCCATCAAACTTCAACCTCCTTTCTCCTTATAATTTTTCCTTTCTGAAGGCTTATAATGTTCCTGCCAAGAAAACCTCTGGTTTTTTAATCATGGCTTACAATAGGAAGCATCCAATTACGAATCCAGATCTTCAGCCGCATAAAGGACACTTTGGATACAAACCTCCTGGTATTACCAATTGAAAGACATTATAGGGCTATTTTGTCTTTCCATTTTAAAATTTTAAAATTAAATTAAAATGTTGCTACTATTATTATGAAGTTCCCAGTTGTGTGGAAAGGGGCTTTTTTCTATTAGATGAAATAACCCTCATTCTGCTCTACCCTGGTGTTTGTATGTGATTCTCCTCCCCTCCCTTTGCCACCCTGCAGGTGTGGTGGCTGCCTCCAGGGGAGCTCCCTTGCAGTTTCTACAGTAACTCACCTGCCCCTGCATTTAGCAGCCTCTCCAGAGGGTTTGTGGACAAATGACAAAAACCAGGATCATGGGGAGTGGGAAACAAACAGGTTCATTTATTTCATTTTTGTTGAGGTGTTGAAGGTCTTTCTGTTAATTTGCAATCGCTGAAAGCTCAAAGAATTGAGCCCTTGGCTACTGGCCAGCTGGGAGACTATCAAATGGTTGAAGTTTTTCTGCAGAAGAGGTTAAAGAAAAGTCATGAAGGCAACCACAACCATGCCACGGAAGCCTCTTTTATGTGTGTTGCATGTGAAGTATGTAAAACAAAGGGGGTGGGGCTTTAATTGGACGGTTCCAGCCATCGTCTAGACTTTTGGACCCCCTTTGTGGATATCCCTAACTGGGCGAGTCCTATGTGCAAACACTAGAATGGCAAAATTCAGACACTTGTGTAATGAGATATTTTATCACCACCATAGATGTGAAAAAAGTAAAGACGACTCAGAAACATTTTTATTTTATTTTAATGTAAATTGTAAAGGTTTGGTTAACAGAAGGAAAGGGTAGGAGGTAGCCATGTGGGAACCAACAATTCGCAACCCAGGCAGAATCATTCTATAAATTGGGAACAAATGGCAGTGATGCTCCTGGCCCAGAAAAGAACAGGCAAAAGTCAGCAGGAGGGAAAGGCTTAGGACTGAAACCCTGCGGCTGGCATATATAGAAGGCTTGACTCCTGTAATCCACAGCAGGCTGATTTTCTGTGTGTGTGTGTGAGTGTGTGTGTGTGTGTGTGTTCTTCTTTGCAATAGAGCAACTGATCTAGCTATGGTGAATCTGTGATGGTTCTGCTGTTATTGAATGCACACATCTTTATTGCCCTGCCTGGTATGAAGTCTGATGTGATAGTACCTAGAGCAGCCATAACGTTTTGTGCGTGAGGCAAGGTGATTACTGAATAAAAGCTTCCATCAGAAGTATCCGGTGATATTCAGAACAAAAATGTGAGCCCACCTGTGTCTGCATTTGATTTATTTGCTCGCTTGCTTGCTTGTTGCATTGTTTGTATGCCACCCATTCCTGCATGATCTACGGGGTTAACAATAAAAGCATGTAAACTCCCCCCCATAAAACCCCTGTACATATAAGCAAAACAAAACAAGCAAACCAAACAAAAAAATGGCCAGCAACCCCCCCCACCCCCACCCCCACACACACTTCCAGGCAAACAGCACTCTCCTTCTTTACAAGACAGGACAAGTAGGTCTTCAGAGCTTTGCTGAAGGCTAGAAGGAATGAAGCTGATTGAATTCCCACTGGAAGGGAGCTCCAGAAGTGGGGCAGGCATTGAGAACACCCACCTCTGAGGCTCCACCAGGTGACAATCCTATAGGGACAGGACCTGGAAGAAGGGAGTTATGTGTTTATGTATTTATGCTGGTCACTTTGCGCCAATCACTCTCTCTCCACCCAACCCACCTCAGCGGGTTGTTGTTGTGGGGAAAATAGGACGCAGGAATATTAGGTAAGTTTGCCGCCTTGAGATATATATAAAAAAAGTGTGATAAAAATATATCATCATCATCATCATCATCATTAAAAAAACTTGTATCCTGCCTCAATCACAAATTGACTCTTGGCAGCAATAACAAACTTCTATAATGAAACATACTTTATTTTACCTGGTTGGATGGGAGGATCAAAACAGGAGAAGGCAGCCTCTCAGATAAATAGTTCTGGACCTATATAGGGCTTTAACCACCATCTGGAATTGCACCTGGCTTCTACTAGTATGATAAAAGCATCCAGAAAGGTCAGGAGAGCTGTTAAGGTACAAAGTGTTATGGTAGTTATTTTGATGGAATCAAGTGAATTTTTGTGTGTTTGCTAAAAAAAAAAGCTGAAGATTACAGCATAAGATTTAAGAATATGGCAGGCAGAGTTAAGGACTGGTGTACATTGTTTAGAAGGATTAGTGAAGGAAAAAAGAATAGGAAAAGGGTTAGAAAAAAGGACAGAATGAGATGCCTACCTCTGCTAGTCAAGATAAACCTTATAATGGGTTTCACTGTAAAAAGATAATTTCTCAAAACCTGACAGGGGTGGGAAGTAGATGGAACATGACGTACAGCTACTATGATCTCATTAACAGCTACTTTTGGTCCTACTGTTATGACAATTATTTTGAACTTCCTGTGGAATGAGAAGGTATTTTCAGTTTTCCTAAGGAATATTGACATCAACTGTCAGATATGCCAGCTTTATCTGAAAATAATAGGATTAACCATGTGATTGAAGTATTTTTTAAAACAATTCAATTGAAACTTAATTTTAACCCTTCACATTGTTGAAATATGTTTAGGGCAAATAAATGTTATGATAAACAATCTAATATTTCTAAAGTTAATTATGATATAGAAAAATGAAGTGTAATAACAAATACCTTCTTGCTTGATATGATGATAATATTATAGAACTTTCTCAAAAACAAATCAAGAAAGAATTTGAAAAACAGGTCATGGTTGTACAAAAAGGAATGATGAGTAGAGACAGGGATGGAAAACTAGTTTCTACAAAGAAATACAGTAAGCTTGCAATGAATTGAAGCATTTTTGCTCAAGATAACTCATGATTATGAAATAATTGCATTTTATCTATATAGGTGTATCTATACAATAATTCCTATCTTGTTTGTGGAGTAATATTGGCTGCTGAAACATGAACTAGACATTAGTCTGATTTAGATAACATGCTGAATGATGACTAAACCAAATAAACCATGTAGGTATTTTCCCCCAAGCATACAAAAGCTATCCACCAATTTGCACATGTGCAAAAGTCGGCCTTCTGTCATCCAATGCAGCACTGCTTCCCATCACCTTCCTGCTGCTGCCACACACCTCTCCCAGTTCTCCCAGCACTTTCCTGATCCTCCCAGTGCCTTTCTACTGGCCTCCACGCCTCGCCCAATCTTCCATAACCTTTCCCCCAAAGAGTAGAACCTTGATTTAACAGTCTTGTCCATTATTTCAGGCTCAGATTCTACCCACTGTATCCAAAGTCTGTTAAATAGAGGTTAGTTAATTGGGAATTGACTGTATTAAGAAAGAATAGTCTTCTTTGTTGCTGATATAGTATATTTAAGATGGGGTGGACTGGGGCTTCCTGCAGCCCCAAATCACTTTTGGTTTTTGGTTTTTCAATTAGACATTTTAAAGCAGATATATAAACAGACATAAAAAAGAAACTAGAAGAAGGTAACAGAATAAAATACAAATGAATAAACAAGGGATTAAAGATGTTACAGAGATTATAGTTTTCTAGTATATCACTAATTATGACTAACTGAATATATTATAGTTTTAAACAATTAAAAATTGCTGTTGAGCTTTAAGCTAAACATGAATAGCAAGAACCATGGTCAACACAGTATAAATCATTGAGTGAGGTCATTTATACAAGGACCTACAATGAATTCAATCCATGTTACTAAGAGTCTCTTCTGATTTGGATAACTTGTAAAATTGAAATACAGACTATTCATAGAGAAACCCACATTTTGGATGTGGTACAAATCCACGTGTTAAGCTGTAACTGAGGAAAGTTTTCCAGTTTGAATTAAATTCTATATCAGATTTACTTTTCAGATACAAAGTTAATCTAGACATGAAAGCATACTCCCATAACTTAGCCATGCTTCCAGTGAGGGGATCAAACAACCTTTCCACTAAAAAGAATGTTATATCCTTGAAGCAGTTAGCATATACAAAGATTGTAGTATTTTGAAGGAATATGTGGTTTAGTAAAATTCAGTAAGAACATTGCAGGTTGAAATGGGAATTCAACTTGAATATACAAATCACTTCTTTGTAGTCCTTAGAAACGTCATAAAATCAGAGATGGAAGTGATATCCCAGGTAATCTAATCCCACCCCCTTGCTCAGTGCAAGATCTGCTAAAGCATTTTCAGCCTCTTTGTGAAGATCTCCACTGAAGAGGAATACTGTAGTAGGAGATTTTCATACTGGGCCAAGGGTTGGACTAGGTGATTTCCAAGGTCTTTTCCCATCCTTTTTTTCTTTGATTTTATGATCTTTAAAAGGAAACAGGGTGATGCCTTTGGCTTCAGATATAAGGAAGCCAAAGTATGTTTGCTCTGTAGAAAGTTCCACTGAGTTGTCCAGATCTGACTCAGATATAAGTATACTTGGACTTCTGGTTCTGATGTACTAGTTTTATTCTCCTCTCATTCCCTTTCAGGTTTGGAGAGTCTGTGTCTGCAGTGGATGATTGAGGATTTTGATTTTTCTGCATTACTTCATGTTGAAGTGGTGCCAGAGGTTCCTCCCTAATCCTGCCTCCATTTCATCCACTTGCTCTCGCTGTTTGCACATCTCACCCATTTCAATTTGCATCAGCCCTCTCCTCAAAAAGAGGAGGCAAGTCTGGTGGGCTCATTTCCATCTCCTTTCAATGATGGCACTGTGTATAGAATTGCAGCTAAAAGATTTTTATTTTTATGAAAAAATCCTTAGGACAGAAATGAAGTACTGAAACAAAACCTTTTCATTCTTGACTTCTTTATCATGACTGAATTAAGTTTGGAAAGCACACTACGTTTGCATAACTCACTACTGCCTTCTCATCAGTGGAAAAGAGGTGGTGAGTTGTCTTGGCCAAAGTTCCATCTATTTGTGAAAGAGAAGTATAAAGTTGTATAAATATAATGAAACAGCAGGTGTTTCAGTTTAACACAAAGGCAGGTAACATGAGTCACAATAAAAGACATAAAATATCTACCTCTTGCAGTATTAAATCTTGGGATCATCAATTGAAGCTAAATGCACAAGATGCATGACCAATAAAAGAAGGTATTTAAGTATAAAACAGATTTTGGAATTTATTACATTTTTTACAAGGCAGATGGTTTTAAATAGGTATTAGAAAAATTCCTGGAGGATAAGAGCTATTAGTAAATATGAGTCTTGATGGCTATCTACTCTTAAATAGAATGCCAATTGGTAGGAAACAGAACTTGTTGACCACTGTGAGATGCAGACTGCTGGACCTTTCTCCTGATTCAACAGGCTCTTTCAGGATGAAAGAGGGAGGGATAAAATAAGGAATGTAGCTTTGAGACTAGCTACTAATCATAGTATTCTGGGTGATGGTTAAAGTCATTACAAGACTGTTGCAGCATTCAGTTGTTTTCCTTAATCTTTCCTCCTAAGTGCTGAAATATCACACAATGTCTAGTGGAGTCTGTAGGACCTGGAGAGATGTATCATTGAATGTTTGTTTGCAAAAAGATTACTGGAAGTCTTTAAAACAGCTTTAAATGGTTTTTCATTGTATGATGGCCACCTGTGAGGGATGTTTCAGTGGATTCCTGCACTGAGCAAATTGTTGGACTTATGCTCCCTCTTGGGAGGCCAAAACAATTTCAACCCTTTAAATACTATTTATCCATCAAAAGGTGTACTTTAGTTATCAAAGTTTTGCAGCAATAGCAGGAATTAAATTAATTTTTATAGTGCATCAATTTATAGGCTTTAGGAAAGAGAAATTAAAACAACTGTGGGGTTCAGTATGAAAGACTGTTGAGTGACTTCCCAATTTCTTCAAAAATCTTTTCAAGAAAAATATTTTTATTTTTTAAAATGTATTTTATAAAGTATATTAAGATGATAGATAGATAGATAGATAGATAGATAGATAGATAGATAGATAGATAGATAGACAGACAGACAGACAGACAGACAGACAGACAGACATGCTATATGTAAGGGAGTTTCTTGATGTTTAAAGCTCTTAGTGTTGAATGCCAAATGTCAAAATTAAACTAATACTTTCTCTTTGCCCAAGCTCCATCCTATTAGTAAATTACAAAGCCTTCATTTTTGTTTGAAATGTACCAAGGATATTTTTCCATGACTCCTCTCACAGCACTGCCCAGATCTCAACACGACTGCAGCTACATAAGCTCAATCTAAAAGTATTCCTGGGAAGAATATACCAGAGGGCAGATGCAATCATCTCTATCATGCTATCATCTCTGGATGCGTTTACAGTTACTGATGCTTGTTTAAACACATCTTGATGCATGTTTTCTTATGCATGTTTTCTTGTGGATAATATTAAGATAACAAGCCACCATGCTCTTCTCCTACTAAAGGTAATATTCACAAGAATGCTACTCTTTGATGAAATTATTATTGGTTATAAGGTGAGTGCAGAGTTAGGCAACTAGATGCCCTCCAAGTGTTTTGAAGTGGACTTCAAAAATCTCCAGCTGACATAAATAATAGTCAGGTATTCTGGGCAGGAACTATGATGACTTGTAATAACATTTTGCATTTCTTTACAGATTGATTTGAATTCTAAAGCATATAATTGATGATACATTTAAAAAATAGGAAAAAAATGATCCAAATTCTGGATTATAACTTTCAGATAATAAACCTATTGACTTATAAGGCATCATATGGTACAATGCAATGAAATCAAATGACAAACAATGTCTAAATAGCAACATTAACAAAGCAAATCCAGTGCTGTTTGGAATACCAGCAGCAGAGGGACAAGACACTGGTAAACTGCAAAAAATTAAATTTGGCCACAATTTTTGGGAAATGATAATTCAGACATATAAGCCTACAAAAACACAAATAAGTAATAATTACTGTATGATGCTTTGGTAATTCTACATTTTAAGAGGCACTAAACAGGGATGTCCATTATCCTTCCTTCTGATGTATTTAGTTATAGAAACATTAACAACAGTGTTATGAATGAATAGCCACATCCGAAGGGTGTATATAGAAGGCAAATCTATTAAATTTATTTGCAAATGATACGGCCCTTAGTATTTCCAATCCAACGTATTCAGCTAAGTATATTAAAAGAAGAGAGTTTAAAATGTCGCTACATTATCAAGCCTATCAATTAATCATAAAAAAAAATCAATTAGTTTGCATCCATACCCTCTAAAATACAAAAAATAATATTTAACACTTTAGAAATACCTCTAGTACAGAATTTTTTCAAATATACAAAACCCCTTTAAAAATTTAGAAAAAAAAATAAGGATCTAATACAATTAAATAAATGTTCTTTTAATATCCTAGGCTGAATTGTGTCATTTAAAATGACATCTCTTCCTAAATTGACTTTTTTATTCCAGACCCCTCATAGTGGATATCTTGGATAAAATCATAATTTGGCAAACATTTTGTTTTAAATCTATTATTCTATGAAATCATCAAAATTGAGAATTAATAACATTTTCTATACTCCTTACAATATGGGAAATTATATTGTAAAGGAGCACAACTAGAGAATATCATTCCATTTATTATAGATGATCCTATGAAAGAATATATGCAAATAGAAAATATTCAACATCTGGATAAACATCTAAGCTCTGTCTTCTTCCTCCAAAAAGTTCTTTACAAAAATGAAGAAATTAAATAATACGTTTACTCAAGTCATGATCCGATCATGGAGGAAGAAGTATTTGCCACTTACATTAGCCATTTCTCCTTTGATATCAACTCTGTTGATATACTGTGGGTTTTATAAGCAGGATAAAATAGCACTCCTAAAATTGTGAATAAGCATAAATTTGGTTACTTACTGCAAGGAGGCAAAGGAATTGTTAGGCTAGCCTGCTGACTTCTAGCAGTAGCCCCACCCACTCTTTTTTTCTTCCTTTTACTATTCAGAAAGCCCCCAAAACCCTGTTTGTTGCTTTTAGCTTCCCTTTTCAGCCTAAATTTGTTTTGCACTTTCCTAACTTTCTTTTGGCAGGTACTAGCTTCCTGTGCACTGCCCTGGTGACTACATCTATCTTCCATTTCCTACACGTGTCCCATTTAACTTCTAGTGCAGTCTAAATCTTCCCATGCATCCACAACAATGTCCTAAACTGCTCCCTCCACTTTTTTCCCCCTCATTGGAATGGTGTGCAACCTCTTCAACAAGCAATTTCCTACTGGGTTAGGATTGATTCTCAGAGAGTTGACCCCCTGTCTCTTGTTCAACCCTCTGAAAAATGAAGCAATCAGCAAGACCACTGAGGAATTATTTGGAACATGTAATCTTGGCTGAGTTGATTTTCCAATAGATATTCAGGTACTTAGAGATTCCATTATCAGAATGTCTCTCCTCCCTGAAAATTCTGTAATCTGGTTCAGAGGGTATTATTCAGATCTTTTGCGTGGCTTAGCCGTGTGTAGCAACCCACCCACCCCACCCCATCTTTATATTTCCGTCTCTTGTATTCTTACCTAAATGACATTGGCTGGATCCTCATACTCAAAGTTCTGGATCTTCATTTATGTGTGTACTTCCTTCAGATGTAATACCACTCCACCTTCCCTTCTGTTTCACCTATTCCTTCTGAATACGTTGTACCTTTCAATCTTTGCATTTTATTCAGGTTTTCTCCTGCCAGGTTTCAGTACCGCCTACTAAATCTTATTGGGCTTCCTGCATCAGGGCTTTGTCAAGTTCTTCCTGTTTATTCCCCATAGTCTAGGCATTCGTATAGAGACACTAGAATCTTTGGGTCACATGAGTTGACCAATTTCTTCCTGCATTTAAGCGCTCAGTCCAAGTGCTTGGTGCTGCACTGTTTCCTGGACTCTCTTCTCCCTGCCCCATAGGAATCAGTTTAAGCTGGCTGGATCAGGTTGGTAAGATGCCTTTCAAACACGTTCTCAGTTCTCATTGAGGTGCGACCCATCTCTGGCCAGCAGTCCCTGCTCTCTGAAACACATCGCATTATCTAATACAGATTGGAAATTGCCTTGAGTCCCTCTGAAGAGTGGCCAGACTATAAATATTTTAAACAAATAAATAATTAAAAAGTATAGCAGTCAGTTATGAGGCAAGTGCAAATCCCGTATTAGGGATTAACAGAAAAAGGATTAAAATAAAACTGTCATGTCAGAAACCTTCTATAATGTAATTTTATTTGGAGTTAAGGAATTTTAAAAGATATTGGAAAGGGCAACTTGTATAAGTGAAGGGCAGTGTGGCGCAGTGGTTAAGGTTTTGGGCTATGAACGGGGAGAATTACTTTGGCCACTCATTCTCTCTCAACCCCAACCTAGCACATAAAGTTGCTGTGGGGAAAAACTGGAGGAGGGAGCACTATGTAAGCCATTTTGAGCTCCTATAGAAAAGCAGGATATAAATCTAATAATTAAATAAACAAAACATTTGGTATGAGCAAAGAGTAAAATGTGGTACCTTGTAATTTAGAATAAAGTTTCTCATGAGTAAATAGAAAAGTAGACAAAGAAGTTACCCCAATAGAAGAGAATATCTATAGCTCAGGGTTGAACTGTGGAGTCCTTGGTGCTCTCTGAGCTTGGTTGTTTGCTTGTGGACGTTTCATTACCCAACTGGGTAACATCATCAGTGCTAGTGAGTGTGGGGTTGGCTCCCTGTTTATATACGGTAGCTTTCCGTGCCAGTGTTGATGGGGGTGTGGTTTTCTCCTTGGTAGTTCCTTGATTAGGGTACAGTATTGTTTTCTGCTTGTTTGTGTGTCGGCTTGATTATTGGTCTCCTTGATTAGAGTATTGTTTTCTGCTTGATTGTTTGTCTGATGTTAATCCCTGCTTATCTGGGTGTAAGTCAAAACACATCTTCTCCAGCAGCTTACAGAAGACAGGGTAAGAAATCATCATAGTTTGGAGAAAATTATTTGAAATGTTTTAAACAAACATTGATGAAGCAAAGGAAACTAGAGTGTGAATGCAAATGCACATCAGGTATGTATATGTATAAAAGTCTGGTATCTTACATTTCCTATCACACATGATTTATGATTTGCTTATGATATTATATTGGTCATTTTTATATATAATGATAATAGGCAAAGTCAACATTTTTCTCCCAATGCAATGATATATGAAGCAGACAAAAACTGATTAAGTGATCTAAGAACTTATGTACACTTACATGGAAGTAAAGTGAATATATTAGGAGTTCTTTCTAACTAAATGTTCAGGAAGCTCTACTAGATTTTGTTTACACTTCATTTATACTTTGAAAAGCTATCTGCCTAGGTATATCCATCAGTCATTCTAACAAAGTATAAATCATTTTCATTATTGCAAAGTAATTATTAAAATACAGGGAAACCATTAATGCATTTATAGGCATCTATTTCTGCCTTGTAGTAGAAGATTGGCATATGACACACAGCATAAAAAGCTGGAGAACCACTTACAATAATCTTTGTAATTATATTCATGGAGATTAGATAAAAATTACAGGCAACAAGATTTATTCCCATTTCAACCATTACTGAAGTATGTTAATATTATCCAAATCATATTTCAATTAATCCTTAAATCTATTTATATATTTTTTCTGTTTGTTAATGATACAGCATGCTTCCAATATTAAATTCTTCATGGTTAGTTAAATGATGAGATGAGAGTGACCTGTACAAAATGCAAGGTTATAAGACCAGTTTAACTCAACTGCCTCTGGTTCTTTAGAATTTCAGATACAAACTCTGATCAATTTCTCTTGAACATTTCTGCTGTCTTTTGAAAGTTCCCTAGTTTTATATTTAAATTAAAGTGACTGTCTACCCTGTAAGAAAGAAAATTGGTGACCAGTACAGTTAAATAGTTTTTTCCAGCAACCAGCAGGTGCTTGGCTTCAAGACCTTGAAGAATAGAAAAGGTAGAAAGAAAAAGCAAAGTAGGGAAAGAAGTACCCGCACTTTGACCGGGAACAATCACCTTTCAAGATGGCTTCATTCTACTTTGCAAGGGGGATTCTCATCTGGCTGCACTGTTTGTTGCTTGCTGGGAGACTTCAGCCACATCCGAATGTAGCTGCCAGGGGTGCAGTCAGGGATTGAGATTTACTGCCAGGTCCTGTTCAGGTAAGCCTGGCAGCTACAAGCATCACATTATTTGTTTGATTTCTTTATGCAAAACTTTGTGCACTGCTTATTCTGTAGACTATGGATGGTTTACACAAAATAATGACACATAACTAAGAACCCCAGGCAACAAATCAAAAGCCATAGCACAGAACCACACCAAACATAACTTTACAAAAACCACAAAGATAGCCCACTTCCACCAAGAAGGACAAAAAGTTTGCCAGATCAATACGGTCTTAACAGCCTTGCAAAAAGGCTAATAAAGTGCCCTCAGAACATCAAGGAACAACCTGTCCATAGTATGGGCTGCCTCCTCCCCTTCACATAGAGTGAAGGCCTTCAACATCTCTTGGAAAGAACGTGCAGGATGGAGTAAATCTGGATAGAAGAGATGGTCCTGGGAATATTTGGGGGCCAAGCCATTCAAACATTAATATCTTCCTTGAATCAATGGAAGCTTCTCGAAAGGAGAACCAAGTAATGGATTGTTCACCAATGAGCTTCCTCCAACTTAAAGTCCTCCAAACATAGGAGATCAGTTATCATAATCCCCTAGTTAGCATTGCCTGGGGCATAAGACTGGGGATGGTTACAGCAACCTGATACACCAGAGGACTTTTGCTTACCTTTCACGATGTCTGGCACTGGTTCAAGAATAGGGATGAATAAACCCAGCCTTATGTAACTTCCTTTTTAAAAATTAGAACTCCAGAATATTTAAAGATATTAAACAAAATTCAAAAGCTCTTGCCACTTAATGTTTAATCTCCTTTTGGTAAATAAACATGAATGTACATTCACATTTAAGCTCACTGCACACAATGGCTGACCAACACTATGAAATACACACCTTCTGTATTTACATAAAAAGCAAAGATGTTGGAAGATTGTTATCTGAAAAATCAAAGAGACAAGGGGGAGGCGGTGTTGAACTTTCCCCTCAGCTTATAAAGTAACTACAGAGTGCTTTTATAACTACTTTCCTCATATTGAATCAAGGTGTGCCAATAATCAGTCTGGATGGCTGAGGACTTCTTTAGACAGAAACCTCAGCGACTCAGTGTAATAAATTTTGAGCTCCTGTCATATTTGGTATCCCCATTCAAAACCAGTGCAGAAAAATGTTATATGGGCAGGTGTTTCCCTTAAGTAATTAACTTTAGGTGAGTTCTGTGTGATATTTTATCTTCTTAATATTTAAGGTGCAGCTCCAAACGGACTTTTCTTCATTCTGTGTTCAGTTGACACCATCCATTCACAGTAGGAATTTTGCCATAAATAAATTGCCACTTCACCTTCTCACCTTCTATTTATTCTCAAGGCTTGTGGGGTTTTCGTTGTTTGGTAACTTCTAGGCTCAGATGCATGACTTCATTTTATCAGAGAGCTTAGCCAAGCACCATTTCGTGAGCCCCAGTAGAAGGCAGGCAGGCAGGCAGGCAGGCAGGCAGGCAGGCAGGCAGGCAGGCAGGCAGGCAGGCACAGAACCTGAAAATGGTGGACAGGCTGGATATTGAAAGGTTCAGTTTTGCATTTCATCAGTAGGTTATATTTGTACTCCCCGAAAGAAGATTAAGGCATTCAGTAAAGGAAGAACAACGTTTTTGAGAGGAAAATACTTTTGTCTACTGACCTGTTAAATTAAATTAAAGACTGCTTACTTTATAGATGTAGGTCCACTATTATAATGAACTCTAGATTAGAGGGGGGGGGGGTTGCCACGTTAAATACTAATATATTTATTATGGAACAAGATTTTTTGAATTCAGTATATTTTATTATATAAGCATATATGTAAGTTTTCAAAATACACTTCTTTGGTTTTGTGGCAACAGATTTTCTTTCTATCTGCAGGCAGAAGAGCAGATATATTAGTCTTAGACTTATAGAGTCATATAATTGGAAGAGGCAATTTTTGAGCCATCGATGTATTTACCTATGTATTTACTTTATTGTCATGACTTTCAATCTATATTAACTATCTTGTTAATCAGAATACCATGGGGTAGTTTGTCAAATTCTTCCTAAAATGAAGATATGTACCTGAACTTCCCATTTGGGGCAGGATGGTCTATGAAAAGATTCTGTACTTCCAGACTGAATCTTCTTAGAATCTTGCCCCCTCCCCCCTCAAACTGTAGCTCTGAGAGATTTCTACGTTTAGCCAAATATATTTGAAAAATCCCACTTAGGACCCCAGTTGCAATTGGAGTCAGGATCAAATATCCAACAGTCCTTTTTCCCAAGCATGGGAGATTGTAGCCCGACACACTAGGCTGGGAAAATCTCTGATGGAAAAGAGTTAATTTTCACTACTTTTATAAGGGCAGTAGGCAGACCCGTGACACAAATAGCCTTCACTCTAAGCTTCTTGATAGATGAGCTGCAAACCACTAATTTTATAAAACTGCTGAAAATACTTTGTTGTAAGCTTCTGAACCCCTCGTAGGATGTTGAGAACTTCCAAATAAAAAAAATGTAGTAAGAAAAGTTTTCTTTAAAAAGCTTTTTGTTGTGCCTGCATGTATGTGTATTTTGATGCTTTAACTTTGTATATATCAATATACACATACATACCTACATGTAATGGATGGCATGAGCGAGGAAGATACTGGAATGGAGGATCAAGGTTATCAGGAGGGAGGGGGAACATTCCAGAGCAAGTGCCTCCTCAGTCCACAGCAGGAACGTGGGAAGACAAAGACAAAGAGGATGAGGACAGCCTCTCCCTAGAGTCTCATGGGGTATATCCACTAGTTGCTTCAGCATAGGTTTAGTCTGGTGAGATTGATGTCAGACTCAGCCCAAGAACAACGACGAGACAGTCCAGTCCAATATAGTTCCTTTATTAGCTTGCTCCTAATAGACAGAATCTTGGGAGGGCAGAGCAGCAGGGGAATTGTCCAACGGGAGGACATAGTCATCTGCCGGCCGGACTTAACACTTACAAGCTGTTCCCAAAGCATCTCAGTGCAGACAGGATTTTTAAAGATGTCTTAGAGTCCAGCTGGCATGAGTACAGGACAGGAGCAGCTTAAATGGCAAATGCCTACATGCCCCTAATCTCATTCCTAGACTATTGCAGAGGCAACTTAAAGTTGTCTTTAACTGATTCATGTATAAAGTAATGCTTTTGGTTTTCTTCCAAATACAGTTTTTGCCATGGAGATGATTTAGGACACTTCATCAATCATGCGGTTGATGACAAAGTTAGCTAATACCACCTAATTCTGGTCCCCAGGCACTCATCCATTGCCATTCTGCTTTTTGTCAATATTTTTCCACAAATAATTACAAGTTCTTTGGAAAGAATACACACTCTAAGCAATCCGGCTACATATTCCATTGCATTCCCATTCTGATTCATTTTTACTTGCTTGTATTCCCAGGAGCTCATGGCTGAACTTTCCATTTGAATATTCAGATGAAGCAATAAATAGTGAAACAGAGATTCTTGCATGGATGGGGTGATGACTAACAAGAGATCCCAGCAGGACAGCTGGGCTTCTCACCTTAAAGAACAACACATGTACTATTGCAAATAGTGTCTGAATAATAAAGTTTTGCTGGAATGAATTTGCTAGTCTTTAAGCTGCCTTAGCCAAAGTTTTTTGTTGATTAACCAAGAGTGTGTAGTAGGAAATATTTCCCACAAAGGGGTTCATTTTAAACTGGAGACCAGGACACATTACACTGAAGCACAAATTGGTTTATTGACAACTCTGGAAATGTAGACATACCTAAACAGGGTTGGAGTCTTTATAGACTCATTCAGATTAGAATATACATGTGATTGGATAGAGTAGCCAGGCAGTTCATTGGATATAACACATTGTGTGCCTCATGAGGTCAGTCAGGCTGCTAGGGTGTAACTGTGTGATAATGGGACAGAACCTCAATGGGGTTTTGAAAGAACAAAGAGGCAGTTACTCCATGAACATAGTTTCTTTCTAGGGAGTTACTTTCTTTTCCTTTCCCGGAGCTCTGCTTGCCTCCCAGGATCTCCTCCCAGCTTATTGGCATTACTTGTCCTTCTAAAGGTCCTATAGCTAAGCTTTTCCTGGGAAAGTGTTTTTGTAATACTGGCCCAAATTGATATCATGTACTGAGCCAGTGCTTTCTTTTCTCTGTACTTGAGTTAGGGATTTTTAATTTGGCCCCAAGAATTCTGGTCATTTTTAAAAAAATTATTATTGTTGTTGTTGTTTGAATGTATGGAGGACTGGCACGGCCTCAGCTGAGGAAGATGGACCTTCAGGTGATCCCATGAACTCTCTGTACCAGTTGATGCAAGTGAGCCAAAGTAGCCATCGTCAACCTCCCTAGTTCAGAATTCTCTTTCCATGACTTTTTTAGACACACGTCATCTATGTGAATGGCACCAGCACTGAGTTGATTATTAGAAGGCAGAGAAGCTCCAAAGTGCTAATTTGCAACGGAATAATCTAGCTTAGATGTCCCTGGAACTAGATTAGCTTAATAAGCGCCAACTGAATAGGAGCAGAATAGCTGTTCTAGAAGGTCTTCTTGAGAGTAGTCATTGCTGGAAGCAAGATCTGCTGTTTCAGAGCCTGGATGGCTTGAATCCAAACTCTATTTGGTTCTCTCCTGCCTGGACCCTGACTTTTGCTTTCTGAATTTAGCCTTCTGGAACTTTTAACTAGCACTTTTAATGGTTTTGCTTTTGATTTCTAGACTAACTCACTGATTACTCTTTTGGTGAGGCTCACTAGGCATGAATAACTATTTCTGGAAATAGACTTAGTACCATATAACTGCCATGATTTTAAGTCTTTAATTTCTTTTACCTATCATTTTTAGTCTTTACATAATATTTCTTAACCTGAAAAGGAATAATATGATGGGTATATATTTATATATGCTGAGTTTTTATGTATGTATGTATGTATGTATGTATGTATGTATGTATGTATGTTTGAAACTTGCATTTTTCAAACCAGGTCTGGAAAAGTAAATTATTATGAGATGAACCTAATATACTTGATTAGTAGTGCAAAATACTGAAATGTACATTCATTCAGCTATACATGCATTCAGGTTTATGCATACAAAAAATAATGGAGCCATACATCCTTGACTGAGAGAGTAAGAGTCACACTGAATACTAATGCAGCATCTTTCTTCAGATTGCCATTAACCAACTGGCTTTTTGTCAAACAGCTGCAGCCAAACAAGAAGTTTATTTATTTATTCTATTTATTGATAATATATAACTGGCCGCCCAACTCAAATAGTGTGGGTGGTATACAAAAGGAGAAAGCATTAACAATGAATGCAACACAAATCATTAAACACCAACTAGAACAATAAAATTGCAACCAGATTAAAATATACAGTAGTACAACTCATCCACTCATCCTGATCCAAAGGCCTGGGGAAAGAGGCAGGTCTTGACTGCCTTTCTAAAGGCCTCAGGGTTGGGGCCAACTGGATACCGGGAGGCAGGTTGTTCCAAAAACACCACCAAGAAGGCACACCTCCAAGGAGCTATCAGATGACATTGTTTCAGTGACAGGACCTTGCTAGAGCATGTGAGACAGACAGATACACTTGGTAGTAGATGGTCTCGCAAATCACCTGGTTCTATGCTATGTAGGGCTTTATAAGTTATACACACACACACATCCTCTTCTCAGAGAAGACTGAGCCAGAGTAACCTGACCCAAACTGATATCAGAGGTCATCTAGTTCAATCTCCACATTGAGCAGCTGCAATGCCAATTCTTTTTTCTTCCTTTTATTTATCTTTTATGTTCAGAATATCCAAATTAGCCCTTTGCCAACCTCAGTTCATTCTGATACCAACTCTACAGTTCAAGAGTGTTTATCTGTATTCTTTCTTTATGGACTGGTCCTCTTTCCATTTTCTGTATGTGTCCTTTTTATTTTGTTCTCTTTTGACATCTTCATGGAGTTTTTGAGCAGCCACATTGGCTTTTTCCCCTTGGAATTGTTTGCACTTGTGCTTTTAACATCTCCTTCTTGAGGAACTCCCAATCTTCTTGAGCAACTTTTCTCATTAGGTTCTTCTGTCAAGAGGTGATACTTATCATTGCTCTGGCTTTATTAAAATCTACTCTTTTGAAATCCAAGTTATATGTTGGTTGTAGCTGTGTTTTGCAGTATTATTTGTTTCAGTTCAGTTTTGGCAGCATACAGTATCTGTTACTTCTTGCTTAGTTTCTATGTCCATGGGAAATGGTTCTCTACCTTCTTTCTCGTAGCTTTTCTTTATGTACCTAAACCAAAGCTGCTACTTGAGGTTGAAACAGCTTGCCCACCTCTGGAAGTGAGGATGGGTTGCACAAGTAGGTTCAGCCTCCCACTGACTTTGGTAAGTAAATCTACTCTCTAAAAAAAAAATAATTGCAAGTACTTTGGGGTGAATTTGAAAAGCTTGCAAGGAAGGAAGGAGACACACAGACAGCAGAGGTGCTCCAAGCCATGTTTACAGTCCTCTCAGCTGTCACAAAGACTAAAACAACTACAGAGATTGGAATGTCTTGGGGGGCTTGCTAGTATGTCATCTCTGTCTCAGGAAAAAGTAAGCCAGACTCCAGGCCACTTATTTGTATGACTCAGCTGACCAATTTTCTGCCTGTACGGCATGCTAACTTCTCTCCACATAATTCAGTTAAACAGCCTCTGAGTTTTTGCTCAAACTTATCTGGAATGATTTTAACCCTTTCTGGTATGTTTAAAGAAATCTGTTCAGTCTTGGAGGTGGCCATAACAATATCCCCTTCACAAAATAATCTTCCATTGTAACCGAAGTTGCTTTCCATAAGCAAGTGTAGGCGATTAGCAACATCTTTGTGGTTCCTGTATCTGTATTTGGGATTTTGATACAAAACAGAAAATGTTACTAATCCTTCACCAGACACCGGCAGGCTTCTACTTCCTCTTCCAGTTCATGCTATGAGAATCTGTGGTCCTGTTCCCACAACATAGGTCACCCAAATGCTATTTTCGCCAAAGCTCACCATTTTAGGAATATTAACAAGTAGGAAATACAGTTATTTCGGTCCCTGGAGGGGAAAGTGCTTTGGATCTAAATACAGTAGAGTCTCATTTAACCGACCTTCGCTTATCCGACATTCCATCTTATCCGACGCCCCTAAAAAAAACACAACACGCATAAATTGGCGACGAGAAAAGTGTGCCACTTGTTTGCGAGCATGAGTGTACTTTCTTGTTGCTCCTGACGGTGCGGCACCACAACGCAAAAATCAATCGCAACAGGCGCAGCGGATCATTTTTGTTTTGTTTTTTTACTGCACTCAATCGTTACTGTGTGTTATCTGACATTTTTGCTTATCCGACGTTCTGCCGGCCTGTTTATGTCGGATAAGTGAGACTCTACTGTACTTCACTCCTTTACTGGCAAGTCATGACATCATCATTAGCCAGGCAGCAGCAGGAAAAGGAGACTGGTACTGCTTCATGCCCCCATTTACACAAAAATGTGCAATTCTCATTCACTCTGAATCTCCACCTCACCCACGCTATGCCCCTTTCTCTCCATCAGTTCCTGCCTTAACATCTCCAAACAGCTGCAGACAGCAGAAGAAAAGCTGTCAGAGGAAGCTCCCTCTGCCTCTTCCAGCTCCCTTTTCTGCCAACCAGTGAAGGCAACAGCCGTGGGGAAAGACCTCACAGATTCTTTACTGCATATGCTGATAGTTTTCATACACTGCATTCACCCTGTCCCCAGCCGGATCTCTGAGAATAACTTAGCATTGTCACTTTTGGCTGTGAGCAGAACTCTGTCAGCTGGTGTAGTAAAGCCATGGCGGTGGTTTCAGCCCAAGCATCTTCCAGTCATGTGGACCCGTGGAGCCCCTCTGCTACAGCAACTTCTCTGCCTAGGTACCAAAAAAGGGTAGGATCCCTGCTAGCAGCTTCTCATGTCTTCTGGCATCACCCAACCATCACTCTAGCAGTAAAGCAGTAACGAGGGCAGGCTTTAAATCACTTCAGCAATGGCTGGGTGACTCTAGAACAGTGTTTCTCAACCTCAGCAACCTCCCTCAAGTGGGGCACTGTTAGAACTTTCTCCTGAGTAAATCACGCTGGCAGGTCAATTCCAATGGGAGAATGCAGTCCGGAAGGTAACTAGATGCCAAGCCATGCAGAGTTTTATAGGCTGGCACCAGCACTTTAAATTGCCCCCAGTAGCTTGATGGCAGCCAGTACAGGACTCGCAGCACTGGTATAATGTGCTCCCACCAGCAAATGCCAGTGAGCACAAAGGCCACAGTACTTTGAACCAACTGCAGCTTCCGAGTGATTTTAAAAGGCAGGTCCTGGAGAGCACATGGCAGGGTGGCAATTGGGGCATGAGCCATTGTAGCAAGATCCTCCACCTTAGGTAGGGCTGCAACTGGCGCACAAGCTGAAGCTGGGAAAGCCCCACCCCACCCCCTGCCCATGGACTCCACCTGCTGTGAGTCCAGTAGGAGCTGTGAGCTGTGTTCAGTGAGTCCAGAAGACCCCTGAATAATACATATTCATAGATATATAATACAGTAATACATACATATTATAATACATATAATACATCATTTGGCCATTATGACTGGAGAAATGATGAAAGGGCACCACTGAACTTACTAAAAAAAAAAACACCTTGGGAAAAGTAGTTAGTTCAAGAAAGGCAAAACAGTAATTACGAGGGGGGGGAGAGAGAGAGGGAGAGAGAGAGAGAGAGAGAGAGAGGTGCTATCAGGTTTCAAACCAAGTGTGTGATGTGCATGTATATTTTTTCTTTAGCTGGTTGAGCCTTAAGCTACTTTGAACAAAAGACTGCTTAAGGGTACAATGCAGATTTATCTTAGTTGTGGAAGCAGAAGGAACATTTGGAGAGAAGTAGCAATATAATACTGAGGGTTTTGATTTTAAGGGAAACTGAAGTTTCATATATAGCACCGAAATATGGCTTCAAAAAAGTGAACTTTAATAGACTCAGAACAATTATAAGTAGGATTGCAAGGAAGGAGAATCGAATGGAAAAAGATCCTTAAGATGGGGAGGAGTCTATTTAGTAACAAGAGCACTGTTGCAAATAATTCAAATGTGGAAAAAAATGGAGGACAGCAAAAGAAGCCAAAGTTTAGTGAAGATCTGTAAAGAAAAAAATGACATAAATATGAAGTGGAAAAAGGGCAAGGTCACAAAGGAAGAGCAGAGACAGGTAGCCTGGAACTATCTGGAGCAATACTATTAATAAAATTAAACTTCAGAATAAGTGTAGGTTGGTGAAAGATATTAAGAACAGTGACTTCTTTAGATACATTCAAAAGAAAAGGAAAAGAAGAAAAAATAGTATACCAGCCAGTTGATCAACAATAACAGAAAAGGCTAATAGGTAATTTTTTAAAATGCAGAACTATTCAATTTCTACTTTAGCCTTCTTGAACAAGTACTATGTATTGCATCTCAGAAACAACCAACAGACTATTATAAACACATGGCTTCACTGTAGCACACAAACCAATTAAAGCCCTCCAAAACATCTTCAGTAAACCAAAAGACCCAGTAGCCCAAGAAAAAAAAAACAGAAGTCATCTACAACATACAGTGTAAGGACTATAACAGCCACTATATAGGACAGACAGGCAGAAGACTAGCAGAGCGCATCCATGAACATCAGCTAACAATCAGAAGACATGATGAAAACTCCTTAATCTCACAACGCATGGCCAAACTCAACCATATTTTCAACTGGGAAACTGTGAGCATCCTAGACCAAGCTAAATCCAAAAACTCTAGGGAATTCCTTGAAATTTGGCATTCAGACAAATCAGCCACCAGTAGACACATATAGATAAACCACATTTACACACCATTCAAAAGAGGCAACAAAAAAGCTAAAAGATCAGAACACATCCTCTCCAGCAGCCTACACCCAGATAAGTAGGGATTAACACCAGACAAACAAACAGAAAACAAAACCCTAATCAAGGAACTACCAGGGAGAAAACCACACCCCCACCAACACTGGCAGGGCAAGCTACTGTATATAAACAAGGAGCAAATTCCACACTCACTTGCAGTGGTGATGTTGCCTGATTGGGTAACGAAATGTCCACAAGCAAATAACCAAGCTCAGACAGCACTAAGGACTCCACAGTTCAACCCTGAGCTACATATATTCTCTTCTATAAGCACCATGTGTTCTGCCAAGAATTTGTGAAAAATAGGGTGAAGGATGAGGGTTAGAGGTAAGAATGATAGAAACATGGTGAGGGAATGCCCATTATTTTTTAGAAATCCTGAAGAAATGGCAAAGTATCAAATGACTGGAGGAGAATATATATTGTCCTTGTTTCCAAAAATAGGAAGAAGGAGGGTCTGGGGAACTACAATTCAGTCACTCCACTGTTGATCCTAGAATCATAGAGTTGGAAAGGTCCATTAAAAGCATCAGGTCCAATCTCCTGGGAAGAATCTAGAGCGGATCATGAGCAGATCAATCTGTGAGTATGTTGAAAATAATGTGGTAATTCCCAGAAATCAGCATGGGTTTGCCAAGAACAAGTCTTGCCCAATTAACCTCATCTAATTGTTTTTTTTATTGTGGGAATATTGTAGATGTGTATTATTTATTTTTATTTATTCTCATATTTCTGTTATGTAAAACAAAAATATATAAAACAAAAAACTTGTAGAATAGGCATAAGCCTAAATAAGCCAAAACAAAACAAAGCCCTGACCAGTTGCATGACATCAGTGCCCAACCATCTCTAGCTGTGAGCTGCTTCCCCAAAATAGACCCTCTGTCTCAGCTACCAGCAGTTTGCCCACCTCTAGTGCCTTCCTTTAAATTTTGCTGACTACTGTAAACATGATAGGTTAGCCTAAGGATGATGGTGAGCTAAGGTCTTTCCCCTAAGTTAATACAAAGTGCTCTACAATTAATACCATATAATAAGCATATGATGATTAATACTAACACTTCATCATGGTGTAAGGAAATCATAACTATGCCATGATATTCCATTTCTGCTCCCTTTTATTTTACTGGCAACTAATGACCCTTCAAAAAATGCTGATCAAGAAAGCTTAACCTCCTACTTTTGAACAGCCCACTTGTGCTTTGCAAGACAGCATGACTACAGCCAGCCCCTTCAGTAAATAAACAAAGGTTGTCTGCAGTAGTCACCATCAAGTCAGCATTGTAAGGAATGCAGACAGATGACTCATGAGAAGACTTGAGGCAGTGAGACTGGAAGCCGCCTACAAAATGTCCAGATCTGAATGTACAGCAAAGCGAAAGAAATATCATTGATAGCACGCTGCTCTTCTGGACTCTCTCTTTTGTGCTGTTTTGGTCCTGGCTAGTAATTCCTCTCCCACTGTCTTTTGTCATCCCTGGGGCTTCATTGCTCTCCCCTTCTTAAGGCTGGGATGGGGGGATGTGGCCATGATGTTTCAAAACATCTAGTCTGGTACAGAGGCTCATGCACTAACGGTATCTTTCTATATATGTTTATTTAAAAATAAAAGTCTCAAATCAGTGTCACTGCACTCAGTGTGATTTACAGCTAGAGAAATATGTACAGTAGGCTAGAGTATAGGATTATCTTATCTCTGCCCCAAATTCTTGGAAAAGGTTCTCCCTCTCTCCCTCCCTCCCTCCCTCTCTCTCCCCACTTTGGTTATAACCATATTATTTGTCTACTTCACTTTATCATTGCATGAATTACAAGCAAAAGTTGTGTGAAAAGCAACTGGTAAAAATGCATGTATTTCTACAGGCTCCTGATTTCTCTAAATAAGGACAGTATTAGTCATGCTGTCTTGCAAAGTACAAGTGGGCTGTTTCCTTTGCTTAACAGACTCCTTAGGTTGCCTCTAAGTCCTGGGAGACCTGGTGCATCCAGTGTATCCTCCCTGAGAAACTCTCCTGCCAGTGCTTCGCTTGCCCTCCATCCTGTCCTGCCTTGGTGTAGGATTGTGTCTATGGGAAAGTGAAGGTGGGTCTGAACTTCCTGCATGCCTCAGTGTGAGAAAGGGCCACCTAGCACTTTAGGAGACCAGAAACTGCTGATGTCAATCCCAGTCTGCCCCTTGCCTGCTGGGAAGGTGACCCACACCCACACACTCCCTTGCTTCACCTCCAGAGTAGCACGTTCCCTCTCTGCAGACTCACACGGGGCACGCCAGTCTGCCTGCTGCACTTCACTCCTTCTTACACAAATGCCACCTTTCCAGCTGGTGATACGTGCCCCTCCCCTCTGCATCTCCACTTTCTACCTTTGATACCATTTTATACTAAGCTACTGAATTGCTTGGACCTTTGTTGTTGTTTTGTTCCTGGTTCAATAATGGTACAGTGGTACAGTGAAATGCTGGCTGTTGCTTTATCCTTTTCAAGATGAAAAAATTCTCCCAAATGTCCTCTTGTAGGCCACGAGGCTGGAAGAACTAAAGAACCGTGGTACTTCTAAACCTCTTTAGCACAGGAAGATCTTTTTTTTTGTTTGGGTTTTTAACGAGATGAAAAGGGTTCTGTCACCCTTCCAGCTGTGACAGAAAGAACTGTGAAACTGTTGTCCTTTTTTTTTTCACCGGTCCTCCAAAGACATGCCCACAGAAGGAAAAGAATTTGGTGTGTGCTTTGCTGACATGAGTGGGAGGGGAAAAGAAGCAGGGAAATCCACCATCTTAACCACAGTCCAGACAGAACACCTGGCCATAACTGTGGCCAAAGTGGAGGAAAGGGTTGACATCCAGAAAAGGGTTTCTCACACTGGCTTTATAGCCAGGAGACAAACAGCTGAAGCCTGCCTGCAGAAAAGCCTGATCTGGATATCCAAGGGATTTTGAGGGTTCACTGTGCTGCTCATCTGCTAGTTAACTGGGAATCAATGGAGAACTGAAAGGATAGGAATCAATTTGTATGTGTAGTAAAATATAACACCTAAATATTTCAGCAATTAATAGTAATTAAATTCATATTTAATTTTTTGTCCCTCACTACTTTTACAATATTTGTATGTGGCCCTGTCCTGTTCTATAGGGTTACATGCTTTTCAAAGGTTGATGCAGCACAAGCCCAACAAAGATCATTGTCCATTCTGAAAACATCTGTAGTTATGAAGGTATATAACAGTTGTTTGGTCAAATTAGTATAAAAACTGTAGTGACCGATTATGCAAATAACAATGAGAATGGCAGACTTACATAATAATAACAACAGGATGATGATGGATGATGACGCGGTAGGGGAAATGAAACACCTCCAACCTTGAGTTGAGTTCCACCTACAAGAAACCAGAAATCCTAAACTGCAAAACTGCAGGGCTAAAGCCAGAGCCAAACTGAAGTTTTACTCTAATTGCAAGCTTTGAGCTTTCTCAGAACCCTTGTAAAGACAAAACAGTTAAAAACCAGGAAAAGGACAGACTTGTGGGGTTGGTGTTCAAGGCTCTCTGGCACCAAGTGTCAATCTTCCACTAGCAAGAGAACCCGGGGAATGCTGATCTGCTCTTATCTGGCCCAGGATGTTGCAGCAATGGCCTTTCTAGGCCCCCCAGGGAGGAAGAACTGATAAATCCTTCAGTTCTGAAAATGCAAATCACAGCTGATAAAATGCACCCTGTACAAAAATACAACAGAAAATTGAATTCCCAGCCACAGAGCAGCCTTCGCCTGGGGGCACTTCTAACTTCTCAGTCTAGTGGAGAGCCCTGGGATTGCCTGCTGGGGTCCCTCATCCTGCTCTGGAGCTGATATTCCCTCATCAGGAAATAACTTCAACTGCTTCCTAGGTATCAGAATCCAAGAAAGCCAAAAGTATCTATCAAGAAGTTCAGAAAGGTACAGTTTAAACAGCAGAAAAAAACCCACTTTTTAAATACAGTGTTCCTACATTAAGCTGCTGAGAACCATGCTGGACTGAAGCAGCATGCAGGCTTCGATAAATAAATAAATAAATAAATAAATAAATAAATAAATAATTGTCATGCTGCACTCTCTGTTACAAATACCTGTTACTTTAAACATTGTTCCAAAATGAGTGGGTGTGGGGTAAAGAGAGTGAGGAGATTCCATTCTGGAGAGGGTACACAGGTGGGTGGGGTGGGGAATGGGAAGAGCAATGAGATGGCCTGGAGGCAAAAAGGCTAGGAAGAAAAAGTGAGTGAGAACCCAATGCACACTGAAAGGGGGAGATTTGTTGTTACACAATGGTTTCTGCCTTCAGTCTTCTAAAGATCCTGAATTGCCTGGGTTACAGGCTACAAACTGGAGAAGAGGGATTTGTAAATTGCAGTTAAAATGGAGGGAGCCAATTGCTGGAATCTATCGCTGAAATAGAGTTCCTTTAATCTCTGGTTCTGGTTATCTCAAATTACACCCTCTCTTGGGGAATCACCACCCTAGTCTCTTCTGCTTCATGTCTTCTTCCATGACAGCCAGCTTCAGATAAACATCTCCCCAATCTCATGCCTTGTATTTAATTTGCAGAAAACTGTGGATGTCCCATGTGGTTGTCCAGCAAACAGGTTTGGAGTGAAACATCCATTCAGTATATTTGAATTGCTGAGCAGTGGAACCTGTCCTTAGACTATTTCAGGCAACATTCTAAAGACTCATTGTAACTGACAGCTATTTTAAGTGTGACAGGAATGTTCTGAACACAGATTTGTCATCCTGAGTCAAAATGCAACAATTGTGTGCCCAAAAGCCACTCCTAACCTAACTAACTTTTCCTAAAGAAAAGTACTGTACCTGTTTCTATTATCATAAAAATGATAAAAATGATTTAAAAATTATCATAAAAAATAACATCTGTGATGTTCAACAGGTACCACAGTGGCAATCTTATAACTGCTATTGAGTCCCAAATATGTATAGCCATATGTATATGTAGCAGTGCTAATTAAAAGGAGTTTTATATTTTACCAGCAGAATTGTGGTTTTGGAATTTGATTTTTCATTTGAAATATAGGAGAGGTCAGCAATTTCTTTTCTTCCCTCCCTCCCTCCCTCCCTCCCTCCCTCTCTCTCTCTCTCTCTCTCTTTCTTTTTCTTTCCTGCCAAATGAGAAGAATGGCATCATATATGGGTGGGGCAGTGAATTTTCTTTGATTTGTAATTGTGATACATCTATTTTAGGACTTACACTATTGTCCAAAGGAAACTCTGCCATCACCTTTCAGAAATTATGACCAGGGAGGACTCTGAAGGCCACAGAAATTATATGTGGGGGCCCCTAGTTCTGCAGGTTACTTATTCCTGCTTGGAGGAAACAGGTTGAAGCCTATGGAATGGAATGAAGGCAAGCATCTGACCATTTCTGTCTTGAAATCTTCAAAATAGGCTCATAAAATAAGATAAGAAATTAGCTCTGAACTGCATAACAGTACTTAAATTAATGGGACTGAAAGGTCTTATACGCAAGTACTGTGGTATATACTGCTGGTGCAGATTTGAAAAAGTTTTCAAGCAGCTCAGCCTGCTGGACTTCATTGCAGTGTCAGCTAAATTTTATTTCAATACACCCAAAACTAGCCCATGCTGCTGCATTCTTGACCAGTTGCAGCTTCGAGGTGCTCTTCAAGGGCACCCCCATGTAGAGTGCAATACAGTTATCCAGCCAGAAGGTGATTAGGTGTGAGGCCTCCTGGTCCTGAAATGAGTGCAGTTGGTGTAGAAGGTGTCAGCCCTTCAAGGTAGTCCAGACAAGAAACCAAAACCACGAGTGTATTTAACCTTTTACTTTAACCTTTATTGTAAGGTTACTGTAACAGAATCTTGCCAAGTCTGAAAGCACTTCCCCCTTACGCTGCCTTTACTTTCCAGAGAACTAGGGAGGGTCCCTTCTAAGATGTTTTCTCCACTCCCATTCCTTCTGCAGGTTCTGAGATATCTCTTGTCAGATAGTTGTCTAGGCTGCCGCTCTTCCTCCTGTCTCCCAAGGTTATTCTCACAGCCCATTACACAAGGCAAACCTGTGCAAAGACCTTATTCTTTGAGCAGGAGCCTTGAAACCAGAAGGACCCCCAAATTGTACACCAGCCCTGTCTGGGAAGTGCTACCTCATCCGGAGATAAAGGTGGCTAACATGATACAGTGCTGACTTGAAGGAATTACTGTGTTGCAAAAATACCTGCCGTGGTGCTAGGTTCTGGTCTTTTCCTACCCTGGGGCTCTTAAGGGTTGCTAAAGCAATGGTCTTCCTCAATCTATTGCCTGCCCTTCCACACTACCCTTAACATAGAGCTATATTTCTATCATGATTCCCAATATCCATTCTTTCAGGCAATACCTTATTATGTTAATTCAAAATGGACATCTTCTTTGGTTTGGTTTGATAAGCATTCCCTGATTCTCATCTCCAAACTGATTAATACAAACGTTGAAGAAACCTGGGGTTCCACTTGATACCTTCCTCTAGCCTACACATAACTAGTTTGCTAGTCAGGGTATAATTGGATACTTTGTCAAATGCTTTGCTTCCATCAAAATACATCCAGAGAGTTCCTAAATCTACCAAGAAATTTACCCAACCAAATGACTGAAATAAGATTAGTCTGCCAAGACTTGTTCTTGTCAAATCCACAAGCACTACTGTGCTGAACTTCCTCAGATCCTTCCTTACGTCCTGTGTTGAAGAAAAGGACACGTCCTCCAATAATGAGTATTAATGTACTATGATTTATTATAATAAATCATACAGTAGTACATTAATAATGTATTCAAGTATTAATTATTATTTCTATTATTATGCGAGTTTATATTTTAAGGTATCGTATAAGGAGGATTTGGAGTAAACGATTTAAATAAATAAATACATACATACATCTTTGTAAAGCAGTTCCAAAACCAAACATTAGGTTGCTAAGTAAGAAGCTGAAAGCTGAGTCATCCAACACTGAGCCATCAGTTTTTCCTGCTGTGGCATTGTAACATTGCCCTGAGTTTATTAAAATCTGCTTACTTGAAGTCCACAGTCTGTGTTTGACTAAATCCAACTTTATCTTTCCTTCAGAGTCAAGAGTGACAGCGTTATAAGGCCATTTTCTCTCCCCCCTGCTTCCCCTGGGTTGATGCAGAGCCTTTGGTGCCTGTCCTGGGCTTCTGTGCCAACACGCCAAAAGGGAAGCCAAGCCTTTCGGAAAGCCGAGTCTGCCCACGTGGCAAAGGGCTCTCGAAACTATAAAACAGCTGCATTATAGTGTCCATTTTATGCTGGTATGTGTGCAGAGTCAATAACTCCACATTTAAGCAAATTTTCCAGTTATTCTGACAAGTTTTATATGCAGCTTTTAGTCACAGGTATACCTGATCCCATCATGCTATGTGTACTGTTATATATGCAAAATGTGCAGTTGATTGACATGTCTAGTTAATTTTATGATTTGTATCTTTCCATATATGTGACCTGTTTCACATTATTAAGTTTTATTATGAAGTGGTTTTTCGCTGCAATAAAGATTTCATTTCACTGAAACTTGAATCACCTTTTCTCCTCGGGGACAGTGGTGGGTTGTTTTTCCTTTGTCAGGATCTTCTTGCCTCTCAGCTACATGGCTGTCCTACCTGCCCTTGCTTTGAAAACACAGAGCAGCATTCTCATGGTACTTTCTGGACTAGAAACTGTGAGACGATGAGTTCTCGTCCTCCTTTAGCCATGAAAGCCAGCAGGGTGACTTTGGGACAATCATACTCTCTCAGTCCAACCCACCTTGCAGTGTTGTTGTTGTGGGGAAAATAGGAGATGGGAACATTATGTATGCCACCTTAATATATGAGTTTGGGTGTGAGTAAGGAATGAGTGGGGCAGTGCTTGGCTGTATGGAAGAGCTCTAAGTCTTCTGTATTGGTTAGCAAGGGTATCTGATCCTTTTATAACTTCCTGTACTCCTTGAAGGTGTCAGCAAGGCAAGTCACATATTTCCTGGAGATCATGCTTGGTAAAGTCTGTCTCAGAACAGATGTCAGGTTAATTAAAATCCTCAATCAATGTTACTTTGAAAGAAAAATTTGGAAAAATCTGCAATCCACATCCTCTCCTTGGTTAGGTGGTCAATAGTACATACCAATGTTAATATTACTTCTATTTTTTCCTCTGCTTATTTAATCCATACATTCTCAAGAGTACTATCATATTAATTCTCTTTGACTGTGGTGCAAATTTTGAATTAATATATATTCTACAACTCCTATACCTTTTCTAATGATATTGTTCCTTTTCACTTGTGTGTTTCCTATACTTTTAGTATTAATATACAGATAATGAACAGGTGCATACTTTGGGGTTGCTCTTTGAACCTACATTATTTCTGGGTGTTCGGGTCAGTGCAGTGCTGAGGAGTGACTTCTATCATTCCATCTGATTTACCAACTGGACCCTAACCCTAGCTAGTGTGATCTGTGTACTGATTACCTGCCATGTAGATCACTGAGCTGCCCTCCACGTGGGACATGCCTTTGAAGCAGACCAGGAAATTGCAGCAGATGACAATAAAGCCATCTGGCTCCTGCCAGGTGAGAGCATATTATGCCTAGGCAAAACTCCATCCATTCCTGATAGATTTCTGATTCAAATTCGAAGTGCATATTATTATATATAAATCCCTTAATGGCTTGGGCTCTTTTTACCTGGAGGAATGTCTTCCCCTGGGAACTGCTGCATGGACCATCCAGAAGAGGCCTGCTGAGAATCTAATAGAGCCACCTTTTTTTGGTGGTGGCACTGACCCTGCGGAATTCCCTCTTCCAATGAATGTGATCTCCTGCTTCTTGGAGCTTATGTTGACATTGTGCTTTATGTTATCTTTGTTTTGACTTTGTCTTTCATCTTGGTTTCAGCTGTGTTATTATGTGATTATTTATTGCTTTGTGTAAATGTGCCTTTGAGTCAGTCTTGACTCCTGGCAATTGCAGTTTTCTTGGCAAGATTGCCATTGCCGTCTTTCCAGGGCAGAGAGAGTGTGACTGGCCTAAGGTCACCTAGATGGTTTTGCACCTAAGGCAGGACTAGACCTCATGGTCTTCCAGTTGCTAGCTTGGTGCCTTAACCACTACACCAAACTGGCTTTCATTTATTGTTTTATAGTATTTTAAATTATTTTAGGATTCATTTACTTATTGACCATGATGTACTGAATATTTTAAGCCATTAAGAGGTGGCTGTAGTGGGAGTTACGCCATACAGAAATTGGCTAAGTACAATTTTAATTAATGTCCATCTCTGAATTGCTGCACAAATGGACCTCAATTCATGCATAAAAATACTATTAATGCTGTGGTATTAAATGTAGCACAATTTTGATTTTCCAGAGTATCTTTAACCAGAAGATTAATCAGAAGACAGGCTGTTACAGGGTACATAAATATCCAATATAATGTATAGAGACTACATCCATTAAACTATTTAGAAAGGAGTGAAATAAGCAAAATGATTCTTGGCATGCTAACAGAGGTGCCAGTTTTAATTTGTGATCTGTTTGAAGGATATGATGTTACTGGGATTGTAACAGTATGTGTGCTGTTCAAAAGTAAAACTAGCAAGAACAGCAAAGCCTTGTAACAGCTCTTCAGGAAACTGGTTCAATAAAATGCACAATAAAAGTTTCAAATGTTTTCTTTTTCTTTTGGTATCTGTCTTTTGGTCTGGAAATTGTTTTTCAGACCTATATCTAAATCCCTGCAAACTGAAAATAAATGTGGATCACCATATGCTAAATCCAAATTCTGGAGGTTCATTATATATATATATAACTGTAAATGACATTTTATGTGTAAGGTAAGTGACGTAATAATATGCAAAAGCAACTGCTTATTAGTAGGACATCAGTGTAATAACAGAAGGGCAACTAGTGAGGCAGAAGAGCAACTAGAAAGCCCATCTGGAGGGGCAGAATTCAAGAAGGGAGACAAAAATGCAAAGGGACCTTTGAACTAAGGCTGCAAATACCAGCATGTGTCCATAGTCACAAAACCTAATAAAAATCCATCTGGTCAAGAAGATCATGTCAATAATGAGAGTTTGATATATGAACTTCATCCTCTTACTTGGAAGAAACAATGGTAAAAAAAAGCCTAGAAAATAATTATACAATTTTGTTTTGTGTACTTTTAATGCTCTACTCAGCAAAGTCATCTGGCTAGGAAACCACATCTGTAATATACCTTACCAGATGTTGGCATGAAACTTAGCATTGTAATTGCTTTTAATTCAAACCATAACAGTTCCATAGTGTAATTTAGGCATTAAAAACAATGCATTGCACATATTTTAAATTAACCAAGCCCAAGAATGCCTCTCAACCAAACATTTAATTACACAAGGTCCTCTCTAAGTCAGCAAGAGTTCTTGTTGGGAGGTCCAGATTTCAAAAATATAATGTTTTTAACCCCAGGAAAATATTTAATCAAATTAATTACCTGAAAGATTTTTATTCTTTTGGCTTTCTCAAAGATTTCTTTATTTTAAAAGATACATCAGCTCCCCAAAAGCTCCAGAGACTGTTGAGATTTTTCAGCTGCCTTGGAACAGATGCTCAATGTATGCTATTTTAATTTGGGAAAGTTTTTAGTTTCCCCACATTAGATAAAGCTGTGGTTACTTTAGCTGTGCTTTTTAATCTTATCACAAATACACTTCCTGTGTAAACTATTTGACTTTTATTGTTGATAATTTTCAACAATAAAATAGTAGTTTAAAAAAAACCCAGACAAATCCACAATTATTTTGCAGTTATTTAAATAATTATATACTATCACACAATCAGAAATAATGTAATTCAAACAAAACCAGTTTAGATGTAGTTTACTAGTAAACATTTTATGCCAAAAAATACTGTAGCTTTATAAAATGTTGCAGTTTTGAAATGCCCTCAGAGATTCCCCTTTTCAGCTCTAGCTGGTTGCAATTTGACAATGTAACCATGTCACTAAGGTCAAATTAAGTCACTTCAAAGTGAAGACATTGCTTATGGAACATGCACCCATTGCCCTCACTTTGACCTGTCTTCATTTGTTAGTCAATTACATTATAAGATAGGGTTGGCTGTCTGATGGGATAAGCGTTATTAGGAAAAAAAATATACAATAGCTCATGGAAAAACATTTAATATTCATTCATTCATTCAATTTATATGGCCAGCCATTTCAGCAAGTGACTCTGGGCAGTAAACAGAATTAAAATAAAATAAAAACAATTTAAAAAATTTTTAAAAATGAAAATGCAGGCAGCCAGGAAACATCAAACCCAAGTTACAAGCTGGAGCAGAATTTCACAAGGCCAAATGTGTATCATGTTATGGAGTGGGACAGACACATAATATCTGTGTGTGTCAGGAGAAATATGCACAAGCAAAATCGGAAGAATCTTCGTTTATTTCCCTTCCAGAGAAAATGTTCATTAAATCCCACCCTGTTCCATGCATTCTATGGGGCTAACACAGCATTTATATCTGAAAGTCCCACCTGCCAAATACGGAGCCATGAATGTGTGACAAGACTCCATCCACGCATGTCATGCAGGTAGGAAAGCACATTTATATCAAAAGGAATGATCTAGTTCTCTTTTTGAAAAATAATTTTCAGACACTTAATGGATGGCAGTTGTTATTTATATACCACATATTAAGCAAACATCCCATACGAGTGATAGAACTCACCCTGCTGGAAAATGAGATACAAAAGAAAAACACAGACAGATTTTGCCTAGAGTAGTAGCCAGGAAAAAAATCGCATAGAGAAGACATTTCTCCTCTTCTTTCAAAACCAGTTCTCTACAACTCTAAATTAAAATTCACTCCATTTAGTAGGTTGATATCCCTAGCAAATCAAGTAGACTAAGGGCAAAAAGTAAAGGCAAAAAGACTCTCCCTGGATACTCTAATTTGCTCCAAAATATAACGGGTAAAGTCATAGGCCATAAATGTGGGAGCACCATTTGGAAGCACTGGAATGGCTGCTCGGTGGTTTTCTTACAATCCTTCTCTGATAACTGTTTGATTTATATAATTCCTTAAATAAAGTATCTACAATAATTAAAATAGTCATATTCTATGCTAATAAATAAGTCATATTATAAATATATCTCACAAAAGTAATTTATTTTGTCTGTCCTAAACTGGCCATAACTAAATCTAAAACAAATCTTTCAAAACATTATTCCCTGAGAACAGAGGTGGACCATTGGGGTGGGGGTGGGGGCTCAGAGGGTGCAATTTGTTGTAGTTTCATGCCTGGGAGCACAGGAAGGTGTCCAGTAGTGTGTGACAACACAGCAAGCAGTAGGCACAGTGGACATTTCCACTTTTTTTTGCTTTGGGGAGGGATTTACCTTCACAAAATATCAGCCCAGGTTTTAAAGGCTGTTTAGTTTCAGACGTTCATTTTGCCTGCATGACTTATTTTGCCCCTTAAATCCACCAACCCCTCCAGAAGGAAAAAACAAAAACCAAACATAGTCCATACATTTGGGATGCCTTAAGCCTTGTTCTGGGACTTGGGGCTGCAGACAGGGAAGCTGAATACAGCCCACAGGCTGCAGCTTGTCTTCCTCTGCCCTAGAAAAAGAGGGGCTGATTTTCTACCGATTTCATTGAGATGCTTTTGTTGCCTCTGGCCTTGCTTAACCTCATCACCTGCCCAAGGCCTCAGAGCAACACCAGCAGGTGCATTCCAGAAGGTATTGACCAAGGGAAGCTGTGGAGAAGACCCCACAATTCTTAAACCACAGTGTAACTTGTGTTACCACAGCCACTAAGGTGCACAGTTTATGACAGGTAGGCAACCTGAGTTCCTAGGTGTAATGCAGCCCTTCAAAATCCTGGGTATGGTCCCCAGAGTCCTCCAAAATGGTCTTTAAATTGTGATTTTTAACATGAGAGGAGGAGAAAATTGCTAAATCCTTTACTGGAGAGATATATTATTAATGTTATTTAATTAAGTGTAACCTTAAATATAAATGAAAAAAAAATGAAATCCAGTGAAGTTGTAGCCCTGGCCCTATCTATTACATTTTTGGGGTATGGCCTGGCCCTTCATTTGTAGTTTAATCTGGCTTTATAGTTTAGGGTACTATATGAACCCAGCCCAAACTTACTCCACGTGGGTAAACTTCCTCCTTTTAAGTCAGATTGAAGAGCCTGAAGATAAAAGAATAAGCGGCTGGTGAACTCATAGTACAACTAACTTCCTCTTTTTAAGTCAGACTCAGTTTTACTATGAGTTCACCAGCCATTTATTCTTTTATCTTTAGCTTCTTCAATGTATAAATAATATTCCTGGTTCAAATCCTAGTCTAAAATACATCGCTGATTTATGCTGAAGGAATTAATCCAGAATTGTTAATAATTTTAGAGAAGGCAGTAGGAAAAATAGAATTAATGCATCATAAAAACTGTTTTCATTCTTCCATTACTCCCTTCTTTCTAATCCTTTACCATTTTAACTGCTACGGAACATACACTCAAAGTCACTGGATAACTTAAAAGAGTAATGGCTAAAGTAGGATACTTTTCCTTTTCCAGTTGATGACCTAGTCTGCCATAAGAGGATTTTTTAAAAGTTACCCTGAATGTCTTTCTAAACAGCAGTCTAAGTCTTCTCTGAATTTGTGGGCAGAACAATCTACATAAAATTCAATAAAATGTCCATTTGATTTCCACAGTCATTTTCCAATAGCTAAGCTGCTCTTTAATGATAGCCAATAAGCATGTTTTTCCTTAGCTAAGAAGGAAAATATAAATAGGAAAAAGATTTGAAGTAGAAAATGGAGTTAAGATGTACCCAAGGTATTTATTGCCTCTTTGTCTTCAAAAGACATTAACGAGGTGTAACATAGATAAAATCAGCTTTTCATACAAACTGTTTTGGTTTTGATATCCCCTTGTTCATTCTATGCTTAACATTTTTATTTCTCATAAAACAAAAAACAAGTTATCTTCTGAATGTGTTACCTCAGTTTTTACATTCTTCACAAAGATGGATCAAAAGCATCAGAAATATCATCTCTAGAACACAGCAGGCCACCACGCTCTGCCACAGTGATTTCTCCACAATTGCTTCAGTTTTGGGATAAACATTTTTACATCAGTGGCCCAGCCATGGGCATCTGTAGAGCCTTGCAGTATGCCATTATCTTTTTGGCTGACTTAGAACAATGATTTTTCCATTCTTGTTACTCAAAACCACTTCTCTACACGAGATTTATTGATAATGTATTTGGCATCTGGCCCCATGGACACAAGGTCTTCCAAAGTTCCATCAGGACTTATTTTCACCCCACCAACTTGAGCTTAAACCAATCCACACATCAAATGAATTTTCTCGACATGACTGTGAAACTAAATAATTAAATATAATCATTCCCTTATATAGCAAACCATATATAAACTGCTATATATACATATATGCCTCCACCTTCCATCCACCACACATCCCCAAATTCCTAATGCATAAGCTAAGCTGCCTGATACCACTCTATCTGTTCAGTTCTAACCAAGAGACAGACACAATAAAGGAATTTAAATTGGGCCTTTTTAAAACAACAGTACATACCCAATTAAATTAAAATATATAATCAGGGCCATACATGTTCCAAAGAATATTCTATTACAAGACAGACCCAGAAGAGAAGACAACAGAACACCAATTGTGGAGTCCTTGGTGCTCTCTGAGCTTGGTTGTTTGCTTGCAGATGTTTCATTACTCACCTAGGTAACTTAATCAGTGCAAGTGAGTGTGGGGTTTGCTCCCTGTTTATATACAGTTGCTTGTCCTGCCAGTTTTGGTGGGGGTGTGGTTTTCTCCTTGGTAGTTCCTTGATTAGGGTATTGTTTTCTGCCTGATTGTTTGCCTGGTGTAGGCTGCTGGAGAGGATGTGTTCTGTTTTTGTTTGTTTGTTTGTTTGTTGTTTCATTCTTAGCTTTTTTATTGTCTCTTCTGAATGATGTGTAAATATGGTTCATCTCTATGTGTCTACTGATGGCTGATTTGTCTGAATGCCAAGTTTCCAGGAATTCCCTAGAGTTTTTGGATTCAGCTTGGTCTAGAATGCTGACAGTTTCCCAGTTAATCCTATGGTTGAGTCTGTCCATGTTTTGTGAGTTTAAGGAGTTTTCATCATGTCTTCTGACTGCTAGCTGGTGCTCTTGATGCGCTCTGCTAGTCTTCTGCCTGTCTGTCCTACATAGTGGCTGTTACAGTCCTTACACTGTATATTGTAGATGATTCCTATTTTTTCTTCTTGGACTACTGGGTCTTTTGGTTTACTTAAGATATTTTGGAGTGATCTTGTTGGTTTGTGTGGTACAGTGATGCCATGTGGTTGTAATAGTCTGTTGGCTGTTTCTGTTTTTGATGTATGGTAGTGTTATCCTTTTCATTCACACTATGGTTCACAGGTAAATACCATTTAAGTACAGTGTAGTTTTTTCTAATACTGTAAATAAATAAATCCATAATCAGCATATCCTGGACAATGACACTGTCTTTTCATGTGCCTGGAATGGAAGATACTTGCTGATAGGTAGCCACCTAACACCTTACTTTTAAAACAGAACGGCATAATAATGGTACTGAGGGAGACCTTGCATTTTTCTACATAGCCAGCTGTAAACAAAGAGGCATTAAGCAGTTTCCATGAATTTTGATCCTTTTAGTACCAAAGCAGCGTGATACGGTTCCAATTTATTCTACTTCATTGTAAGCTCTGTAAGAGTTAACAGCTGAGTGGGGATTTTGGTTCCTGTGTCTTGCTTGACACTAGTGTATTTGCAGAGTATACTACAGTTCATCGTAGGCATTGCATAGTGCCTTTTTATTTTTGTTTCTGGACCTTAGCAATTGCTTGGTCACATCACTTTTGCAGCATTCCCTAAATTCCCAATACAGTGGTACCTCGGGTTACAAATGCCTCTGTTTACGAACTTTTCGGGTTGCGACCAGCTCCAGCCGCAAAAATTTACCTTGGTTTGCGAACTCCGCCTCGGGGTACGAACTGGATCCGCGGCCATTTTCCACCCGTGCCACGTGGTCCGCGGCCATTTTTCTGCCTGTGCCACGTGGTCCGCGGCCATTTTTCTGCCCATGCCACGTGGTCTGCGGCCATTTTTCCACCTGTGCCACGTGGTCCGCGGCCATTTTCCGCCCATGCCACGTGGTCCGCGGCTGTTTTTCCGCCCTTGATGCGTGGTCCGCGGACGCCGGAACGGATTAACGGTAATTACATTGAACCTTATGGGAAAATTTGCTTCGGGTTGCGAACAAATCGGGTTGCGACCAGAGTCACGGAACGGATTAAATTCGTAACCCAAGGTACCACTGTAATTCTTAATGCCTGTCATTTGAGACCCACTTCTGCATTTTCTTGATCTCTGCAGTCAACTCTCCAAGCAGCTATCTGAATCTGTGCTTGTCACTAATGAGCCACATTTATCTTCTAAAGATATATTTACTGTTTCTTTCTGTAGAGTAGTCACTTTAAAGCAATCTTTTTTCAGGGTGAGGGTTTAAGTCAATTTCCTCAAGAATATGCCAATCTTCTTTAAGCATATAATATAGCATACAGGAGCCTGGCTGCTGACCACAATCTCTTTAAATCAGTGGCAAAGAAACATGGTGACTTGATCTCTTTTGCCAAATTTCCCCCTTTTCCACTTTTTTAACAAGGTAGATTGGTCTTTGAACTCTATTCAAGAAAGTAATTTGTGATAGGGATTGGGAACCAATGGCTTGATAACTGATTGCATGCCACCAGCAAGCCTCCCCCCCACCCCCCCAATTTTGACTCAATTACTATTCTATGCCACCTCTTTGACAGGACCATGATTTTGCCTTATCCATTAACCAGAGAACTGTAGTTTTTATTTTTATTTTATTTATTTATATTTCAAATTTAGACACTGCGCATCTCATGAGGAAGTGACTCTGGATAGTTGGATTAGTTGGATAGGCTGCAAAGTATACAGCTCTTTGACCATTTCTGTTTTTCTCTGAGTGTGATGCAGCTTTTGTGTGTGTGCCTTCAAGTCAGTTTTTAACTCCTGGCAATTGCCTGGACAAGTCCCTGCAGTTTTCTTGGCAAGATTTCAAAAGTAATTTGCCCTTGCTGCTTCCTAGGGCTGAGAGAGAGGGATTGGCCCAAGGTCACCCAGCGGGCTTCGTGCCTAAGGCAGGACCAGAACTCACAGCCTTCTGGTTTCTAGCCTGATGCCTTAACCACTATACCAAACTGGCTAGACCTCTTTTATTTTAATTATTTAATGAGCTCCTCTGAAGAAGCTGGACACAGAAGAATAACTATAAAAATATCCTGGTTCTTTTGCCTGTAAATAAAAAATTATATAAAAATCACCATTAGGGTCTGTCCAGGATGCACTCCAACTCTCTAGAGAGACGGAGTTGAATTATCAGCTTGTCAAAGAAGGAGCTTTCTTTGCTTAGAAGGTAATGAGATTCTCCATCCAAAGTTACTTCTTTATCTTCTTTACATGTGGAATTCTGGGATCTTCCAAGCTGGAGTGCAACCTTTTCTCTAGGTCTGTTATTTTACATCATATTTCAGTTTCCATCTCTGGCCCTTACCAACCACTTTGGCATTTGAGACATTTTAATAATCCTTTGTGCCTGCAATTTGACTGAGATCTCAGATTGCCCTGACCTAGCTTCTTCTAAATTAGTAATCACTTAATTAATGTTCTTCTTTCCTAAATACGTGAAAAAGAAAATACTACAAGGACTAATTGTAAGTGAATGGGCCCAGATAGATTCATAGGCTATTGAGGTCAGAATGAGATTAAATTTGATAGAACCTGGCACTAGGAAAAGACAGGTAGCTGGCCAGGTGGTGGTCTGTAGCTCTGGAAAACTAATCAAGATGAAGCAAAGAAGTGAGGCATAGCTCCAAAAAGCCCAACTGAGTAGCAGCACTTAGCTGATTTTGGCTGATCTCAAAAAGCCATGTAAGATCAAACCTAGACATAAATTGGATCACCAGGAAATCCAAAGCATCTAAAGGGAAGAAAAACCCACATGCAAACACACTTACAGACTCCAATGTCTTTGGGTCAATTGTTCTTAAGACTCTTCATTCATTGGCTAAAAAAACTCAAAATGAACAGAAAGGTGACCACATTTTGCTCTCTCTCTCTCAGCTTTTGGAAAGATGCTAGACAGTTCTTCTTTTTACCAAAAACGGAAAATCTGGCCATGATGGCTTATCTTGGTGGGTAGGGGAATAGCCCCTTGGCCTCCCAGATCCCCATGGATGTAGTTCAAGCCTTCTGGAAATGCAGCAGTTTGCTCAATGTACTCTTTTAAGACTCAGCGTTTTGGTTTCACAAACTGAACTAAAACCCAGAGGCAATTTCTTAATAGAAGCAAGGGCAATGGTCACTCAGATTGTTGTTTGATTCAGTTTATTGCTGGGCCTGGGCTGTGGTTCCTCCTAACCCTGTCTAACCCTGCCTTTTCCTGTTTTGTTGCTATAGTTTCAAAAAATGTTTCTTGTGTGCCTTGTGATTTCTCCTTCCCCCTAAAACTTTCTTTTGTTACAAAGTCTATTTGCATGAAACATCTTTCCAGGGCTTATTTTATCTACTCTGTCTTGTTTGTTTGTTTCATCTTTAAAATAAACATTTAACTTCCTTAGTCAAAATGAGCTTCCAAAGTAGCTTACACAAGTTTACTGGTAAGAATTCCCTGCCTTTGGCTTTATTGTCTAAAGGGGCAGTTCATAAAGAAAAAGGAATCAGATGGAAAAGGATGAAATAACCAAAACAAAACCCTTGTTTTACTGTGAAGATGTCAAATGGATTGTTCATACTTGCCATTACAACAGTCTTTGAATACACAACCCAGAGTGAAGTGTTCACTTCTGAATGATTTTAGTCAGACACTGCTCTTCAGTTTGCTTAAGTGTCCTTCTCAGACAAGGGAATCTACATGCATGTAAAAATGGGACAAGGTTTCAATTGCAAAGTCACACCCATCATCTTGTTGTTGTTGTTGTTGTACTCCCCTTGCAGATGCCCCTGTTTCAAGATCTAGCAGGCTCCGCAATCCCTCAGCCCTGTCTGAAATGGTTCTGCTGCCTCCCATCTGACCATCTCTCATTCCCATTCCTTGTTGAACAATCCTTGTTGAACATCTTGAAGCTCCAGAGCCTGGCTTGAGTGAAACAGCAGGCCAGGCATTCTGTAGGAGACCTGTGGAAGACCTGGCAAATAGTTGACACTTCATGCCATGGCCATTCCTCATTCTTAAGTGGGAAGCAGTATAACAAATACTAATCCATTCCATTCTGAGGTAACACGGCAACTATATTGGCACTCAAATTTGTATCCATAAAATAGGAAAAAGGCAAAATTTGAGAAGTTGGAGGCTGCATCTTAGCCTCTAAAGGAGTTCAGGAAACCATTTATGATGTGTTGACATTACTGGAAACAGTGAGATTGATTTCCCCCCTCCCCCAGGCTTTTCACATATTTCCTAAATATTGCCAATCAGTGGTTCTCAACTTTTAATTACTTAAGCCCCATCAATTATTTTATCAAATAGCCTGGGTCTTACCGCATTTTTCAAGAAAGGCTGTTCCTGTCCTGTTGTCATATTTATCTATTATGGTACACTTTAAAGACCTAAAAAATTGCAAAAATGCTGTTGATAATACCACCATAACAGTATTATACAGCAAAGTAATGAGTAGGAGCTCCTTGGCATTGAAGCAGTGTTTGCCAGATAAACAAGACAGAGCTAATTAGCTAAAATGTTCTTTTATTTATGGGCTGTTTTCCAGTTTGGAGTGGGGAGCCTTATTCCATCTAAATACCTGTACTTCTGCATATCACATATTAGTGTAACCACTAGTTGAGAAACAGTGTTCTATACAATAAAAATGGGTTATTATTTATTAGTCCCATGGAATTTTAAAATTATTTCCTTTTTTCTCTATTTTGCCTTAAAAAAGAAAAGAAAGCAACAAAAGTTTAAGTATCAGTTTCAGAACAATGTAATCTAAATTAATAAGGTGATACCAAATACAATATATAACATGTCACTTAAAAATTATAAATTCTGAAATATATCACTATACACAAAGCAACTCAAAAAGAATTTGGCCTTGTATATTTTATTCTTCTAATGTTACAGAAGTCCCTTAGGTATTTCTCTATAGGCAACATATCTGTTAGGATGGTACAGCCCTTCAAATCTGAAGGCAAAAAGAGATTTTGGAGCAGGCAGGGATGTGTACGTAGCAACTTGTTCAACCAAAGGGCAGCCCCAAGATCATGGGAAAAGGTACAGCTGCAGACAAGTGCTATCTGGGGGGGTCTCCTGAAGTCTGCCAGGGCAGAATGAATTACAAGAGTCCAAAAAAATAGTTTTTCTTCAATGAACCAGAAAGGGGTAAAGGTTGAGATGTTGGACTTGCCTTGAGCCAAACAAACTCAGGTTCCTTGCTCAACTACTAAGCCCACTCGATGACAGCAATCTCTTACTATTCTACGTACCTTGTGGGGGTGTGGTTGTGAGGATTAAAGTACAGAAAGTGTATCCCCTTGAGCACTCAGGGAAAAAAAATCAGGATATAAATAACATAAATAATAAATAAATGACTAGCTCTCTTCTTTCTTTAATACTTTATGATTATTGAGTTAACCTCACCCAATGCCTAGAAATAATACATTATGGCCAAATTACAAGAGTATATTTTACTGATCTGTTATAAGCTACTTTTGGAGACTTTTCAACTGAAGGACAACTTTATACCAAGTATTGTGTTTGCCTCTTTCTCCATAACCACAGCTGTCATTTGAAAAATAATAATTCTAATATCAAATGCATTCTATAGTGATTACTGGTCAACAGTGCTACTTTGCTATCCAAAGTTCACTGAAATCCCAAAGAGATTTGCTTTTATCTCTTTTTCCCATGATCACTGTTTAAGTCATCCAATTTCCTCTTCTGCTTTTCAAAATTTTAAAGACATACACAATTCCAGTGGGAGCATCCTCATTTCCTTGTTTCTCTACATGGAATCTAGAATGAAAACAAATAAAAATTAGGCTAGAATTCTCATTTAACTCTTTCATCATGCGATCAAGTTCTCTTCAAATTCAGTACCATTAGTGTAGATGCACAGTAGCCACACACACAATTGGCACCAATTATGCTCATGTTATGTGAAGTCCAAAGATGTGCAGGAAGTGGCTGGGTGGACTAGTGGCTAGATTAGTTAGTGACTGAAACCGTAACTCATGCCTCCCATGTTTTCAAGGCTTGTAGCAACACATCCAAAGGGCACCACATTGGGAGAACTTTTATATCTGCTAAAAGCAAGTCCCATAAGACAGGTTCGTGTTTTCTGAGAAGCAGTAAAATCAGAGATTCTGTCTATGTTGATTCTCTTAAACTGCTAAAATCAGACCATGCCCAGCTTGAGTTCTCAGAACTGTATGTGGCCACCCAAAGCTTTGTGGGCCATCCCCAAAGCCCCGCCAAAAGTTACAGATGAATTGTCTTTTAGTATTAAATACATGGGGAGCAACCATCTTAATTATGTTTAATTAAGTTAATGTAAATTAACTTAAACTAAATTTTTCAGTTGTGTTTGCACTGCAACACTTGTCTTGACCTTGTTTGTTTTGGGAGGTGCAGACCTCAAAAGGCCTCAGCTTGAAAAAAAGCTACATCTGGCTTAAATGTTTATATGCATGAGATTTATTAAACAAATATAGTGACAAGTTAATAAGCAAATCTTCTGAAGCACAAATGAAAATGTCAGTGTTTTCTTTCAGAAAACATTTCTTTCAGAAATGATTTTGTTTGTGCTGCATTAACTGCATTTTAAGCTCAAGTGGGACTAGTTTCACTGTTTTTAATTTTTAAGTTTTTTTAAAATTTGGAGTAGAAATAGCAAGCTAAATAAGTAACAATAAATTCTGTAAGATGAATGTATGTCAAAACTTACATCCATTACTAAAAACTTCATGTTCATAGAACCATAGAGTTAGACAGAGCCACTGAGGTTCAATGCTTTAAGAATCCCACTTAAAGTAGCTTTCCTTGAGCATACTCAGAGAATGGAAGCCTGGGGTGCTGTAATTAATTGGTTACACTGCTCTTAGCATTACTATGTTTTTTCTAGCCTATAGTTTAAGACCATTATTCTATGACCTACATTCTGGGATGACATAGAACATGAAGTGGGCTTCAACTCTGTGGTATTCCTTCAGATAGAAGGAATGAGTTGGAAGCTGCCAGTCCCCTATTGAATTAAAATACAGCTGTTTAGCTTCCACTTTAACATGTGTAGTGAAGGGGAGCCCACTGCCTCTCTAGGCAGTTGATTTCCACAATCAGATTGCTCTTGCTATACTTTACATTTTTGTTATTATGATCAAAGATCAGCATATCAAAATAAAATAGAATTAGGTAAAATATTTGAAGGCTGAACCTGGTTTCTAATATTATTGTTTATCTGCCATTGGTATTTGGGGCTCAGTCCCTTTGAAAAGACTATAATTTTGGTTTAAGAATAGTTTATTGTAAGCCTTTCTTCTCTACAATACTCCACTAAGGCCTGTAGACTTCTTTTGACGATGCTCACATCATTGGCATAGAGAAGCACAAGCAGCTGTCTATTATTAAGTTTAAGGGGATGGGAAAAAATACAAAAAAGAAGAAGAAAGAAAAAAGAAAGAAAAAAGAAAGAAAAAGAAAAACATGTTACTATGTCATTATAACATATTTCTTTCAATTTTTTGTTACAGCACTTTCTATGTGTTTTTTTCTTCTTCTCAAAATAAATAAATATTACAAGTTTAGGGGGATGGAATTCTGCTTTGGTTAAGGTAATGACCATTGAGTTCACATAGATATCAAAAGGGAGGTCAGAATACAACGCCCTCTCACTCCTTTCAGACATCTGCAGAGAGGTAGCTACTGCTAACACATCTAACTTGTGATTTCCTATAGAGGAACGAAACAGCTTCCACTACAGTCTTTCTCAAGGAATGGAATCAAAGCCTATTTTCAGTCAATAAAGGCAGCATATAGGGAGCAAGAATAAGTATGCTAGAACCTGCTAAATCGCACATTGGCCCCTCATTGACCTGCCCTTCCTAAAGCCTGCTTATTAATTGACTAGAAATGTCTGCTGTCCCAGCGAATCTAGAAGTTTACACAACAGAAAGGTTACATATAGTTTACAGGTAGTCCTTGACTTATGACCATTCGTTTAATGACCATTTGAAGTCACGACAGTGCTGAAAAAAGTGAATTATGACCGGTCCTCACACTTATGACTGTCACAGCGTACCTGCAGTCACATGATCAAAAGTTGGGCACTTGGCAACCAACATGTATTTATGGCATTTATGTAGCCTAAAATTGTTTGCATTTTTGTAGATGAGTCAAACTACTTCCTTAAAAGCAACTTGTGATGAATTACAAGGGTTATTTTCACATGTACTATTGCCAAACCGAATCTTTTTCATGGTATAACTGTACATTAAGATGGACATGAAGTGTTTTGTTTTGAGCTCAGAATAAGGCACATCCTCTCAGAATGTTGGAAGATTTCATTTAGGTTGTGTTCCAGGATAATAACACTGCAAGATTTCTAGTATTCCACTAAAAGAAATAAAGAAACTAAAAAAGTCAATTGTTCTCTCTATAACCATAAAAACAGATAGGGTGACAGTCCAAGTTATATATGCATCATCTAATCTATAGAAAAATTGACAATTTTAAAAATATATTTGCAAATTCCCGTAAAAAAGAATGGACTCATCAGATAAGTACATTGTTTGCAGGTTCCCTGTACAAAAAAAATCACAGAACTAAGGTCAGCAAAGGGGAAACATAGTGGATTTACTTCAACCTAACTGGGGAAAAATATATTTCTATAGGTACTGAGTTATTGCTAATGCACATGCACAATGGAGTACAAGTAATTCAGTTTTGTATTTGGCAACCTGGAAATGTAACAACATAGTAACATTATCTGTAATTCATATGCACAGTGCATACTTTTGCATTTGGCATTCTGCCTGGGAAAAATGAAGAACACATAGGGACAACATGATGTTATGACCATGAACTTCCCCATGGCAAAGTATTTAAAAACTGCAGAAAACTCACCTATTCAAGACAGGTAATAAAAATACTCAACTGTCCCTCAACTGCAAGCCATTAACTCTCTTCAACTGGCTGAAGCCAATGACATTAGTTATACTGTGGTGACAAAGCCTGTGCTGCTGCTAAATTGCTCATTCAAGTCTCCATGGCTTGAATGTTTTTAAAAAACAGGAATACGGGAGCACTCTAAACAATGTGGAACAAAATAGCCTGTTTTTCCTGACTGCAGGACAAAATTCTAGAACTTGACACTTAAGGTGTCTGTTTCCAGCTTAAACTATTTTGTACACCTCTACTTTGCATCTGATTTGTTTTTTCTAAGGAAACAACTTTGCATATTTCTTTGTTACATTTTATTCTGTTTTCAGAAATTCAAAAGAAAGTTGCCAGCAAAATAAATCAAAATTATACTGGAGACAACATGCTTGACAGCAGTTGTTGAGATAATTAAAGTCTTTCAACACTAATCATTACTATGATATGGCTCTTTGAAATATAGGTACTTTGCTTATGGAAAGAATGATCCACATCTTCTCTTTGGCTGGCTGGTCACTAATTGACACCATCACTAATTAATTGCTTTTATTCTATATGTTTTAGCTCAGATGCTTTCAATAGTTAGTTCTCCTGGATTTTTGTGCTAGATTGCTTAATTTTAACATAAAGTGCCACTCCTTTTTTTCTATTGCTTCTTTTCTTTTTCATCAAGTTGAACCCTTCAATTACTCTATTCTAGTGATGAGAAATATTCCACCAAGTCCTTGTTTATTTCATATACACAGACAATGGAGACCATGAACTTTATGATCTAATGTTCTTCCAAATTGTTATGTGATTTCACAAATTTCATTAGAGCTACTGTTCACTTCCTCCTACAATGCCTCAGTCCTTAATTGAAATCTTTACTACTAGATTTTCATCTTCAAGCCTTACAGGACTCAGTTTATAGCCCACCTAAGCAAGTTCACCATACTTTGGCCCAAACACATTTCCCCCAATTCCTATAAAACTTAACTTCCACCAGTTACTTTTCATTAAAAAAATGCTGATTGTGGTCTCAGGTATCTCTCATGTCAATGCCATGTAGGGATATATGTGGTGACTGTGACTGGCCTCATCAAAATGCAAAGATGATCTGATTTCTATCACTTAAATGCTTTGCATTACCTCACAACCTCACTCCCCCATTCAAAAATGGTGTGCAGTCTGGGGGTCATCTTGGACTCACAGTTACTGCTTGAGAGCAGGTGGTAGTTGTGGCCAAGAGGGCCTTTTCACTGCTTCATGTGGTGTGCCAGTTTCACCTATTCCTGGATTGGGAGGCCCTTCAGACAACCACTCATGCTCTAATCACCTCATAGTTGGATTATTGCAATGCATGGAGCTGCCCTTGAAGACCACTTGACGCTACAGCTGGTCCAGAATGCAACAGTGTGGACAGTGCTGTATATGCTGCTGTGTAAACTGCAATGGTTGCCAGTGAATTTCCTGCTGTAATTCAAAGTGCTGGTTATCATCTTCCTGGTATAGGACCAGGTAATTTGAGGGACCACCTAGCCTCTATAGTTTCTGCCCATTCAGTAAGAATGGGCAGAGTTGATGCAGCACTTCAATTCCCTTCAACCAAACAATGCAAATGATCGGGACCCAGGAAGCATTTTTTTTTTTTGGTGGCATTTGTTCTCTAAAATTATATCCTCACGCTCCCCGAAGATCTGTGTCACTCCCACCCTAATGAAGTATTTTAAAACATGGCTGTTCTCTTAGGCCTTGGGGTAGGGTGTCTGTGGAGTCCTGCCATATGGCATATGGAAATATCTGTTACTTCCAGCTATTGGAGCTGCCTGAGACACCTCAGAATTGGGGGGGGGGAGCAATTTACTTAGAACTGGAGGTTGAGATGTGGCTTCATGAAGCAGCTTTGAAGGAGCAGTTTATAGGAATCTTCATTAAAATGTAGCTCCTTTGAAGTACTACACAGGTCTAATAGCCAGTCCTTTATGTGCAGAATTCTTTCCTTTTCCATCCCTTTTCTACAGTTCAGACTTGCTCATTGCTACGTCAAAGTCCTTGAACTGGCAGAAAACTTGCTGCTGCACTAGCAATCCCTGTCTTGGTATAAGAGCAGTGCTGGAAAATGATACTGTCCTGATTTACCTTGTATGGGTATGTTAAGAACAGAGATTGGTGTAATCCCTTCGATTTCTATCCCCCGCTTCCACCAAATGTCACTAACTGGTGGGAAAACATTCACCAGTCACTCTCTTTAGGGTGGGATGGAGCTAGAACAGAAGAAGAGGCAAGTTCTGACAGAGGGTTATACTGGTGGGTTTATCCATTTATCAAAACTTGCCCTGGTTTCATGTGAGCCCAACCATCAGCCCATATCAGGTACAGAATGGGCACTTAATGGCCCTGGTTATTTGGCACATGTGACATTACTGCTCTGCAAGCTGCACTGGCTTCCTATGTACTTCCAGGTGCAATTCAAGCTGCTGGTAGTGACCTTTAAAACCCTTCATGGCTTGGGACCAGATTACTTGTGGGACCGTCTCTTCCCAGTTGTTTCTACCTGTCCTACCCAATCTGGCAGGAGGGACATGCTCCAGGTCCCACCAGCTAAGGAGTGTCAGCTGGTGGGGACCAAAAGAAGAGCCTTTTCTGCCATGGTGCTGCCCTCTGAAATATCCCTCTGGAGATCAGAGTGGCCTTCCACGAGGCTCTGAAAAGTTGGTTTTGTGCCTCAGCCTGGGGTCTCGGGTGTGTTGGAGTCAGGCTCATTTTGAACAGGTGTTAAGTTCTGTTATGGACTAATGTTATTCCAGAACACTAAACCTGTGTTCAAAGGAGCCCAGACCACAACTTATGGGGAGGGTTGTACTATGAAGCAACAGCAGAGAGAACTGACTCTCTTCTGCTCTCTCTGCTCACCCATCAGGTGTTGTTCAGACTGATCTAGGTCTCTGTTCAGAAAAGGTCAAGTTGAAAGAACCAGTCTCCCAGTGCCTAACCAAAATGGCCCTGGAAAACCATGCCCGGGGCCTGAAAGAGAGGGGTTGTGCCCAGGTCAACCTAAACTGGCCAATACATGCTGGGCTGATCTATAAGGGTCAGCCAATTGTGACATTGTCTGAATCATCAGTAAGGTGTGTTAAATTGCACCCAGTACAAAACTGGCATAGCTTGCTGTCTGCTTAAAGGGAAAAACACTACTTTGACAGCAAAACAAAACAGGACAATTTTAATCTGGCTTTGAAATGGGCAAGGTCATAAGGGCATAAGAGAAAAAAGAGATTGCCTGGGGATGTTCTTCCATGGATAGGTAAACTGGAGAAAAAAATTTCAAGTCAGCTTGCTCTGTAGAAACTGGCTGTTTTATGTATTTCTCTATAGGCTGAGCAGAAAATAAAAATATAAAATAGGCAATCAATTTTTAATTAAACATTTTTGTTTAATTAAAATTGATTTTAATTAAAACACTTGTTTTAATGCAATTGGGGAATTTCTTATGTAATTAAGAAATTTCTTAAAATTTAAGACATTTTCCTTAAAATTCCTTAAATGTTAAGCAAATTCTCAGATGTATATAGATCATATAAGAGTTACCCTTCAGATAGCCTACTTCTTCAGATTTTGTGGCATAGTTATTTATTAGAGAAAGATGTATAGCAATGCCCATGGGAAGATATATAAAAATATAAATGTTTCTGATTTTCAAAAACTTGCATGATTATGTAGAATTAAATATATAACTAAAAACTAGAATTTGGATCTGTAACTATTTCCTTACAAAGTTAGTACTGTTCAGCTGGTCATATCTGACTGGCCACAACAGTTTATTTTATGATTGCCAAGAAGGGATAGAGATAGTAGACACTACAATTATATCCCAGAAACCTTTTGGTGACTACCTTCCAAAGCCAGTATTTCACCTCTTCTACATAAACACTCTCCCTGCCCCTACTACACATTTCTCTGTAGTTGATGCTTCCTTATAGGAAGGCCTTATAAGAGTTACAGCAGATCCAGAGCAACATGATGGAAGATTTGCCATCTCATCTTGGCTATCCCTTTACCTGGATTCCAGGGTTATTTTGGGCCTGGAAAGTCCTGAGTGTAGCCAACACAGCCTCTGCAGAAGTTGCTACCAATGGTAATTTTTAATTAGGTTCATGGGGAATAATTATGTCAACTATATTTCATTTTAATTTAATTTAGCTTTTATCCTGGTCCCCCCATTCTTTATGTTGGCCCTGATGACTATTTGGAGTATGTCCCAGCATGTTCCTCAAAGGCCAAGTAAATGTAAACTGCATTGGAGCTTAATTTGCTGAAAGGCAAGGAATAAATATTTAATATGATATATATTAGCAGTACACCTTTCCCAGCAGTGAGAAAATAATACGTGTCGGCATCAACTAATATGGAAATTAAAGACAGAAACGTCTACATCTTTTACTTCAACAGCTTCAAGCCTCTTGCTTCATGTTGCTGAAGGTTCCCCCCCCCCCGCATGCTATAGTGCCAGGAACCCCAGTAACGTCTCATAAATATAGGCATTGGGGGGGGGAGGGGAGACAGATGACAAAATGTGTGTCATGACATCATAATGTGGACCACACAAATCATGTACTGCATCAGATGCCAGGATGCAAGTACGTAAGGGCAAAGATTGCATTGTGTTGTCAGCACGTGCATGTTGTCATTTTTTCCATCATCGTGCTCCGTTTTCCATCAGGATGCATGCTGCTTCCATTTTCCATGCTGTAGGCTCTATGCCTATGGGTTGCAGGAGACACAACCCTTGGTGTTTTTATAGATTGCCTGTCACACCTGCTTAACTTTTTGATTCTTTTCATACGTCAATGACATTTGCAGAAGGAAACAGGCTTCATGTGTGCTTCCAGGGTACTAACTATAAGGGTACTAATAACATTCACCAATGTGCAGGGGAAGGCCTAGGAGAGGATCTAGTCCTCACACCAATTCCAGTTTCTCATCCTATAGTAAAGTAATTTCAAAGTGAGATTAGCCCTGTAAAGAGGGATATCTGGAGTGTTTTAAAGTTGCCGGTTTGCAGTGCATACACCACTCCCCTCTTTTTATTTTTAAATCTGTTACCATCCAAGCAGCCACAGTTTATCTTTTGACTATCTCTTGATTCTCCTGTCCATTATCTTCCCTGACTGTTGAGCAGCACCCCTGGAATCCAACTTCTTATCATAAGTAAGATAATATTAAATGATGGGGATAGAATCATGGACAGGAGAGCTGAAGCGACACATTTAAAAGATGGCAACTGAGTAACATTTTGATGACAATCCTCAGATTACATAATAGAAAAAAATTGCTACATAAGCATCTGTAGAAATACTGCAAATTCTTTTCAATTAGAAATTAATTTGGCAACTTTGGTTCAAAGAACTAATTTATGAAACAGGAAACAGATGCAGTCTGTATGGTAAAGCCTAGGAAAGTTATGCAAGTTGTGACCTTTTCGAAGTCACAAAAGATAATAAAGACACGCATAAAGATTATTACACAAAAAGCAACCCTAAACAGTAGCAATAGTATGTAAAATTCCATTATTTGGTTTTTAATTGACTTTTACAAAGATATTATACTATGGCAGCTTTTTGGAGAAATACATGTTTACCATCCTTTAACCATTATTTTATACACACAAGATGCCAGAAGGACAGTTTCTTATCCTTTTAGTAACAGTGAATACTGAAAAAAGAGAGCAATTCTGTACTAATAAGGGTGAAAAACCTTGCTATATGCCATAATTCTTGATGAATTTGAATTACTATTATAAGGTGAAAAATACAGCATTTACAATGAAACATAATCAGGTCGTGTAATACCTAGAGTATCTCTACATGAATCTGCATACCTCTGCATTATTTACAAACCTCTGAAATAATGAGTTCACTAATGAACTTAAGAGTGCAATTCTACATATCTATATACAAAGTAGATATATAATTGGTTAAAGCCATAATGGGTAGTGGAAGTATTCATATACACGGGCTCATCTGTTGCTAATCATGGCATATGGAAAACTGGGGCTTCAAATGTAAGAAAAGTACATGGTAAGGAGCACATGGTAAACAGCATTTAGGTAGATAGGAAGGAAGGAAATTGTGAAATTAGGAAAAAAGTAAAGGAAGTAATAGATCTAAATGAAGATGGTCTGACCCTGTGGAAGAATACATACATGAATGTGAGGTTGTAGATTTAAACAAGAATGAAGGAGCTAAAATGTATGTCAAAAAGTATGGGTTCATGGGTGAGTGTAAAAATGTTATACTCTAGTGAATGTTGATCATGGAAGATAAGTTTTAGGAAAAAATGTGCAACATTCTGAATGAAAGCACTCTGGGGAAAAATTAATCTGTTAGATGACTTGAACAGATGGGTGAGAAAGAGATGAGACAGTACAGAAAAAGTGATTGGGCCATTTGGAGATCCAAGAACAAATGAGAATGATGGTTGGTGAGTATCTGCTTAGAAAATTATCTATTTTAATATATGATTTGCAGTGTACACATAGCAAAGGAATTTATATAAAAATTGATTTGACTGTTTATGATGAAAGATTGAGAGAATGAGTGAAGGATGCAAGGTGACGAGAGTTACCTGGCAATGGGCAGGGAACAAATGGGCAATTGTTGACAGCTGGACCAAGAATGGAGATGGGAAATAAGACCACTTGGGCAGAGGCTCTAGAATCCCAGGCAAACTCAAGTCAATTTTCAGCTGAACTGTAAGAATTGGGGAAACTTCAATTGCAATCTATGATAGCCTTTGTCTTGCTTTTGTGTGTGTGCCTGCATGCACAAATGGGAAAAATTAGGATTCCCCTGAAAAAGCAGAAAGACACATTGGCAGCCAAGCCAAAATGATGAAAGAGGGACAGAACTCCATGGCTGGATGGGAGAATACAGTCCTATAGTGACCAACTGGAGCCCAGCTGGTTGCTTTCTCTCCAAAGACTCCTCTTTCATGTGACATAAAGGCAGGCTGGCCCCAAGATGGAGGCTCCTATTTCAGGGTACGTCCCCAACAAACAGCATGCAGGCCAACCGAGCTGGGACAAGAAGGCTATATGGATAAGCCCCATCTGTGAGTTGGGTGGGCACATAATTCCCTGCTATGCTGATTAAAGTCAGTATAGACGTCTTTTTTTTTATGTTTTAAAATCCTAATTACCTATTACCTTCCTTCTTTCATTTTTAAAGGATGCATTTAAGGCAAAAGGAAATGTTACACCACTGCAAAAATAAGTATAAGTTCAATGAGAAAAACAATTTTCATTCTTATCAAATCTGTGAGATACTTTTGTGTGTGTGTGTGTGTGAGAGAGAGAGAACAACTAGAATGAGGCTTACTTCTAAGTAAGCCTTGCACTAAGCACTTTAAATGCACTTTTTCTTCACTCTTTTAGAAAGTGGAAATGGGAATGATCATGCTCTTGTCCTCCTGAAAACATAGCCATTGTCTTACCCTTTGAAAAAATTCATAAACATATTTTCATACTATTAACTGAGGTTTGTTGTTCTTCCTTTCAATCCTAAATTGCCCTTAAAAACTCTAGTGCCTAAAATGGCAATATATTCCATTAGAACTATAGTCTATTTTTTTCTCTCACTGCTAAAGATGGTTTACATGACCTTTAATTTTTATCTTCATATCACTACTTTGGGGTAGCTTGTATGTGTGGAGGACTCAGGCCAACTGAATCCTTCATCTGGCAACAAGATGCCCTATAGATTTGATCCTTCCTTGGGAACAATTCTCATTTAATCCTGCTGGGTTTATTGCTAAATAAACAAGGCCTCCAAGATTAGATTGCAGTGAAATAATTCTGAATTGACTGGAAGAAACTATCTAGAATTTGGGAGTTAGGTAAAGACTATCTCTCATGACACATTTACAGAAGGTAAGGAGAAATACAATTTAAATTAGAAATGCATCTCTATCCCAATTCTAATTAATGGGGATTGAATTAGCACTTCATTCATACTCATGTGACATCAAATGTCTCTGATTTCAGGAACATTTTTCCCAAATAATTGTTTATTTCAGTAATACAAAACAAACTCATCTTTTAATTAAAAGTAAGTTTTAAAGAGTTTATTTAAAAGATTATTCAAGTTGATTAGGCTAGCTTTTAAGCAAGCTATACAGAATTTGAATAGAGTTTTTATGTCTATCAGTAATTTTTAATTATATTTATTAAGGTCTGCAAATTTTTATAAGACCTGCATTCATAAAACTAGGGACTTTCTGTTGATCAAATCCTATAAAATACCTCCATGACATAATTAAACATAATTGGATTTGCATTCATGTAATTCCTAATGACTATTTTAATTTCTGTCTCAGTGTAAAGTTTGAATGGGAGGTGGGGTGGGGATAGTGTCTAAACTCACCTGAATCAGGATGGGCATCAACTCATCCCATATCTGACTCAAAATTCTTCATCTTTGATATCAGGATGCTGAATGTGCATCCTTGTGGCATATACTGTAGAACAGGTTACTTGCACATGCCACGAGGACATTTTTTTAAAAACCTCCCATTAGGTTTCAGTGACACTCACCTACAGGGGAAGTAAGGGGAAGTATTAGATTCAGTAGTTGACAGAAGGATTCTTGCAATCAGTCTCCCCAGTCTTTGTCTACTGGGTATTGATGAGAACCTAGGGAGACACTGGGAGAGAATGAGAGAGAGATCTGTATAAAGAGTAATTTCAATGAGATGGATGGTGACAAATTTGATAAATAAATAAATAAACAAATAAAATTGCAGTCACTACAATCTCATTTTTGCTGTGTGTTACTCAGACCTCCTTTCTATTATTATGATTTTTTTTTGTCCTGAACAATTGCTGATGGGATTCCTTTTTCCATTCATCCACATTCCCATACTTGTTTGACTCATTCTTGCCTTGAACTTCCTTCATTAATTTGTCTAGCTAACTTTTCATTTCTTTCCTTCCCTATTTCTTCTTTCCATAATAAATTCATCTTTTGATTGGAAAGCAATATTTTGATTTCTGCATTGTTCTTTTGTTCTTCTTCCTTATCCAGTCAAATGTTCTACCCCCAATTACCTTTTACTCTAAATTTCACTACGATCCTTCAGTCTATCCTGCTTAGCATAGAGTTCCCCATGTATAGCAATGACTGTACAGGCAGTCCCCAGTTTAAGAACGAGTTCGTTTCCCAAGGTCTGTCCTTAAGATTAATTTGTATGTAAGCTGGAACAGTTTTAAAGTATAATATTGTATAAGTAGTATTGTGTAATTAACTTGAACCATTGTGTATTTAACTTGAACCATTGTGTATTTAACTCAAATCATTGTGTATTTTACTTGAATTTTGCTACAGTAGGCTCTGTTCTTAACTATGGGTTGTCTTTAAACCGGGCATTCTTAACTCAGGGACTACCTGTAACCAATACACATCAGAGATACTGAAATCTTAATATCCTCTGCCTCTTAGCCAAACCTAGATGCAACCTGATCCAAAGACATCCCAGAGTCTTCTGTTTGTACTGGACATCCTGTGATCTTCCATGAGGTATGATCACAAGGGTCAACAGCTCTCTGCTCCAGCTAAGTTGCAAATTTAAAAAGTTACTTTATCATTCTTTAAATTTCTTGAAATATAGCCATCATTTCATCAACTCTGTGCAACCAGTGTCTACCTTCAAATTGAAAAGGTCTTAATTTACATATAAAGTTGAAGTTGCTACAAAACAATGAACTTATTCTGAACTGTAAAAAAAACATTGGAATGAAGTAAGTTAATGCCATCTGAATAGATTCCAGTTTCCTCTTCTATATTTCATGAAGTCAGAATACTCATAATGTTAACATTTAGTAATTGTTTGCAAATACAATATATTGTGTGTTTGTGTTGTTTTCAGTGTCCCCCTCTCATATTGGCCTTATTGATCAGTGGGTGGTTGTGCATGTTTGTTTATCACACAGTATCATATCTATACACGCCAGCTCCACCACTTGACTGAGCTGCCTTTTTGCCCAGAACCTGATTTTGCCCAACTAGTCTCCATAGTCTACTTAGCTAAATATATGGATTAATAAATGTTGAGTTCTACATGTCAGATGATCACCTCTACACCGTTTCTCTGGAAGTACTTTGCTTAGGTCAGCTGTGCTGGGATAGTAGTAGGAGATGCTTCTGAAGTGGGAATATGAAACCATGGAATCTCTCAGGAGAGGCAGCCAGCAGCTTCAGATCTCTAGAGGGTTGCATCAGGATAGGGAATGCTATTTCTCTTCCCTTGTTTCTCACAGGAGAGCAGTAAAATTGGCAGACCCCCACAGACGAGAGAAAAATCACAGATCCTGGTGGCCCATAGGCTGTGAGACCCTCTCAGCAGGAGATGTTTCTTTGCTCTCCTAGCCAGCTGGAGCAGCAACATGGTCTGAGGGAACTCTCATCTCTGGTACCTTTCTCAGTAGCTGAAGGGAAAACATGATGTTACAAAGCTGTTTATTGCTGCAGCTGAGACTTGTTTTCTCTAAGGACTGTTCCTCATATCCTGCTAATTGTAGCATGAAGATGTCGCATGGACTGGAGGAAAGCATGTTAATGGGACCGTGAGGAAAAGTCCCACATCTCTGCAAGGTTGGAGCAGTAGATTAAAATCTCTGTCTTTCTCTGTAATTTCTCCCGGGCTTTTGAGTCAGCCAATGATTGAACTGCATCCAAGAGTAGTGAAGGAACATCCTATGGTGTAGCTGTACCTTTATGTGTCATCAAAAAGAGTGGGAGGGGGCAGGGTATAGCAGGGGTTTCAGCAAACTACAGAGCATTCTGTCTGAAGGTGATAGCAGGGAATGTTCTGGAGCAAATCGTAAAAAGATTAAGCTGTAAGCACCTTGAAAATATTGCAGTAATTACTGGAAGTTAACCTAATTGTCAAAAACAAATTTAGCTAGTTTAATCTTATCTCACATTTTGATCAGGTGACTTCATTAACCATATAGAGAATAACTTGACTTCAACAAAGCATTTGACAAAGTACCCCATGACATCTGGATTAGCATGCTAGTTAAGTGGGAGCTAGATAGTATGAACATTAAAAGGAAACAATGTTATTGGTCTGGGACCTTAAATAAAGAATAAAGGAAACACAGCTGGCTCAAAACTGTATTCAGACCCTTGCCCTCAACCAAGGGCTACAACCTCTTTTAAAATGGCCCAGAGGATGGTATGGAAGGGATGCTTATAAACTCTGCACATGATACCAAGTTAGGGGGAATGGTTAGCCAAATACAGTTCTGAGTTGCAATACCTGGTGAGTCACAAGGGGGGTGGGGGTTGCAAATTGTTAGGTCTGGCACATACAAAACAGGATTGCTGTCAGAACTCACTCCTGTCCCAACTGGGCAGGGTGTGAGATCTGGGTGTAGGGAATCACAAATGCATGCATTATTTTAGGCAGTCAAAGCACCACAGAATTTGAAAACCCTGCCTTAGAGGACAAAATAACAATTCAGTGCAAATCTTGACAGGGTCAGCTTTGGGCCAAATGCAATATGAAGAAGTTCACAGGTGTAAGATCTTGCATCTGCACAGAAAAAAATCAGATGGATAGGTACAGGATTGAGGAGACCTAGCTGAGAATTGAGGAGACCATCTGAGAATTATGTAGGTATATTAGTGGACTACCTACCAAACACCAGCAAGCAGTGTGATGCAACAGCTAAAGGGGCAAATGCAATCTTGGACTGCATTAAGTCCATTCCTTCTATCATAAGATGCATTATTTGTTTGGGTTAGACAACAATTGGAATGTTATGCCCAGTTCTGTGCCACAGTTAAAAAGGGAGACGAAGAAGCTGGAATAGATTTAGAGGAAAGCTACTGATAAGAAAGATATGACTGTAATACCTGTCATGGTTCTAGTTTAAAGATACAATTTTATTCAACAACTGGAACTTCTATTGTTGAGCATCAGGCACTCCAGATGGCTTTTAGCTTAGACAGGGATAATGTGTGCTGCTTTTTCATTCAAACCCCATGATAAAATGTCAAGATTTCCAACCAGGATATTGTTCACCGGGATATTTTTTTATCTTCTTTACAGCTACATTTCCAAGGGTGAATGGCTGATGACTAACTGTTTGGTACAGCTTTGTGTATGCATTTTAAAACTCATTCATACTATCACTGTCTATGTCATTCACAGACAACAGAAAATACAATTTTAGCAAAATGGTTATTAAGACAAACAGTGGAAATTTTGAGATTTCCAAAAGTCAACATTCTGAATGTCAGGAACTGTTACATCCCAGTTTTTCCCTACCCAAGACCTTTCTGTGCAGAAGATTTACAACTAAAGTAGATTTTTTTCTTTCTTTTTCTTTTCATATGCTTGAAAGCCTTCTCAGAACATCTGTGCAAGGCCTCCTAGCTCCCTCTTTCTGCAAACCCAATTTGCCTTGCAATCCGTTAGCATAGAGCAGAAGACAATAGGATCAAAGGCCTATGTAGTTCAACACTCTGTCCTCAGAATTGCCAGATACCAATGGGATTCCCATAGGAAGAACAGGAATGCAATAGCATCCCCTGATTTGTATATCCTAGAAGCTGGTATAAAGAGGCAGATTATAAATGAAATACAATAGTGATATGATCTATTGATAACCTCTCCTCTTTGAATTTGCTAGTTCTGTTTTAAAGCTGCCTACAGTATATTATTGGCCATCAACTTCCTGTGGTGACAAATTCCACAGTCTATTTATATCTTTTGCTTACCTAGAATCTCCCACCATTTAGCTACATTTACTGGAATTTTCAATTCATGCAAAAACTAAGGAAAAGCTAGAATAGTCAAGAGCAAAATCTATACCTGCCAATATATCAGAGTCCCTGCTCTGCAACATGCACAGACATTTGCAATCCATCTACCAAGCCGTAAAATAATTAATGGAACAAATCAAGATATTAGTGACTGGGATTGAAACAATGTTTGGCACTGTAGGAAGAAGCTTCCCTAACCCCAGATCAAGAAATATGTCCAGTTAATGAGCAGGATGTAACTGGGCTAAAGCAGAATTTGTAACTGGATTAAAATAATAAGAAACGGTAATAAATGTTGGAGTCACAACTTCTTTTCATGCTTGCAAGTTTCTGTATGTAGCAGATAATGCTTTGCGGATTAAATCAATTGGTTATCTTTCAGTACAGTTTTATTTCTTGAATATATTGAATTTAGATGCCAGCACTACCCAGAGTATTTTTTGTAACTATGTGTGTACTCTGGCTGTTTCTGAAAACTTATCTAAAGACCTTCAAATGTTGGGTGTATTTTATAAAACCATGCTGAACATACCTTCCCATGCTCAAATGGTCCTACAGAGAATAACTGACAAAAGCAGGAAGTGACAACCCACGATAAATAAAGAGATGGCTTACCATGGATGAATTTAAGTCTCCAGGGCCAAACTAAATATATCCGAGAGTCTTGAAGTTGCTTGTAGATGTCACTTCAAAACTCTTTCTAAGAAATTGACATGCTTAGTGCCAGAGGATTGGATAGAAGCATATGTTGTTCCCATCTTCAAAAAGAGGGAAAGAGGACCCTGGAAACTAAAAACTGGCTGTCTTGATACTGATGCTGGCTAAAACTCTGGAACAGATTATTAAGCAGTCAGTTTATTAGCATTTGAATGACTCTAGGCTTTGGTAGAAGTCAGCATCAAGACCAGATCAAGACAAACTAATCTGATCTGCAACCCTTACATTCTGCAGTTCATTAGATACACCCAGATACACACACTAATTGCTCTTTCTCCTTCCAGCAGAAACAGCCCAAAAGAAGAAGAGAGTAAAAGGATGAAGAAGGGGAAACCGTAGCTACATTGGGAAGAGAAAGAAAAGCAATGGTGTGTGTGTAGGGACTGGATGAATATGAGAGGAGGGAAGAATGGACAGAGAAGGAAAGTAAAGGCGTTTAGGTGTTACAAAAAGTTTAAATTCCAACCCAACCCAAGGTGCTAAACCTCAGACTAAGTCAAAGAAATCTATGCTTTGCAGCTGCCATATTTATAGTTACTTGCTTCTCTTGCTTATTCCTTGTTTTTCAATAGCCTTTTCTGTTCAATAACAAACATCAGATGAGCTGCCAATTCACAAGTAATTGCTTATCCCCCCCCCCCCCACACACACACCAATGGGCAGTTACCTTACAAGGGAGTAGTTTCTTTAAAAATGTCATGCAGTCAGAGCAGCTTTTCGGAGTGGTACCACTCCCAACCTTCTTTCCTTCCTTCTCACCCTGGCTCCTCCAGCCCCTCTTCCATATGTACATAAAAAAGACCAGAATTTCCCAGGTGTTTTATCAAGTAAGGATTTATAAGATGGGTCCTTGAGTCCTTATACAGGGTACAGCGTGGCAGGACAGGAGCTGTAGCTTCAATAGCTCCTTGTCCACGGGGGCGCAGTCTCAGCTCATAGGGGACTTTTTTGTATTGGCCCTCCAAAACTGCTGTGGGGGGGGGCATTGAAGTGTGCTAGTTAGTGCTCTTCAAGCTTTGGAAATAAACTTTAATCATTAATCAGGCCTATTTAAATTTAATTCCTATATATACCAACTTGGATGGAATTTCTAGGGTTGAGTCAAATCTTGCCAAGAAAGAAATCTAACATCAGTTTCTTTGGTAACACTACTTTTGATGGTAGTCATGAGAGCTACCAAGTTTTTCCCCTGTTTGGTATGAAATGTGATACTGAGGAATATGGGGGGGGGGGAATTAAATTATGTAGAAATTTGCTGCTACTCTCAGCATGAATAGCTGTAAAGCAATATAAGGAATTCCTGAATGTGTAATCCTCCACTGTGAGCTTCTCAAATCAGGCTCTTCTTGATTCACATTTTGATGTCATTGGAGCAGAACTTAAGAAAATATGTTTGGAAAACTTGTACTTCCTGAATCAGCACTTTATAGTCCAGACAATTGTTTAACTGTTCCTTAGCCTTAATATATATCAGCCCAAAACATTGCTAAGTCTGGCTCAAATTCTTTGAGGTTTCAAAAATTATACCCAACTCGACAGTGCTTAATAGAAACCAGTAGTTGGCAAAATTGTGTCTATTGTGTCTGGCTGTTTGAAAAAAGAATTTGCTGGCAAAGGGCCCAGAGTTGTATAGGCTTTGACTAGAGCAGTTCATGAGCCAAGAAATAAAATCTTCTTATCTATAAAAGAAGAACTGAGCATTAATATGACATGAATTTGTTTAGCTTGAAATGAGTGCAATCTTGTAAATATTTGAAGAATTCAGGGAGCAGCAAGAACAACAAAAGGATTTTTATCACTATAATTAACATCAGAGAGTGAGTTACAGAAATACATGTTTCTTTCTTTAAATGTGTATTTTATGCTTCAGTAATATATATTGGAGCAAACCCAATACTTATTTTCACTGCCTACATAGGAAAATGACAATTCAGATTCTTATCACTAGCTAGTAGTTAATTCTGTACAGGATTCTGTTTCCATCTAGTGGTACATTTAATCCACCAATTACGTCATTAGGTTTTAATAATATTATTTTAAACGCCTTGGTTCAACATGATTATGGAAGAGTTAAGTGCTTGTTTCCATTTCTGGTAATTAGGTGGCTAAAGCCAAAAATTAAAAGCATTAAACAAAACCAAAAATTAAAAGCATTAAATTATTTTATTGAATTTAAGAAACTAATATCAATTTATATTAAAATATTTACTCCAATGCATTTTTTACAAATGCCATAGTTTATTTTTAGAAATCTTCCCCCTTCCCATCATGATGATTTACATAAACAGTTATCACTTTCTGAAATAATTACAGTGCTGGACAGTATTTGTCCACTTTCTAACCTTCTTTTTTTAGGGAAGATTGTTGAGATGGTGGTCAGACTGTAACTTCAGCGGTCCCTGGAGAAAATAGATTATCTGGACCCTTTTCATTTGGGTTTCAGATCAGAACATAATACAAAGATGGCATTGATTGTGCTTATTGATGGCCTCTGCCAAACTGGGGTGATGGTGGTACAACCATCCTAGTCCTCCTTGATCTTCTCAGTGGCTTTTAGAACCATCAGTCATGGTATTTATTTGGATTGACTGCAGAGATTAGATGTGGGAGGCATGGTGATGTGGTGGTTCTTTTTTTTCCATGGTCAGTTCCAGTTGGTATTAACTTCTCATGGTCACCCTGGCTTACGGAATGCTGCAGGACTCAATGCTCTCCCCCCTTCTGTTGAAAATCTATGAAGCCACTAGGTGATGTCATTCATTGACATAGGATCAGGTATCATGCTGATAATAACCAAGGCCATCAAGTGAATCTGTTGAGATCTTGTCCCAGTGACTGGAGGCTATCAGGATTTGGATGGGGAGGAAGAGCTTTAGACTCAACTATGACAAGAGTGAGTGTTTGTGTGTTTTTGTTTATCCCAGAACCAGGGATTTTCCATTTTTAGTTCTGGGTGGGGTTTGGGTAGCACTCCCCTGGATGGAACTTGACTACTTGTCATAATTTGCAGTGTCCCAGGCCTGGAGCAATAGGTCAAACCCAGGACCTTGAGGAAGATCAACTGTTTTTCAGATATAGTTTTTAAACAACATTATGACTTTATTCTTAGTTTTTAAGTTATTCTTAGTTCAAGTTTTAAGTCTTTTTAGCTTAGTATTAATACTAGTATATTAGAATACTATGTACCTATATAGAGAATGTTGTCAAAATTGATGTTTTCTTTATTGTGCTGTGGTTTGATTTTTCTGTGTTTTTTTTTAATGCTGATCTTTGACTGAAATAAAGATCAAATATTTTCCAGAGTATGCTTGTTTTTTATATGCTACTTTGAGTCTGGTTGGACTGAGTGGAATATCAACAGTAATAAATAAAAATAAAATTCAGAATGGAGCAGGTAAGAACCATTTGCCTTGTCTCAAGTAAAAGAAAGTAAAACTGTTCTATTCCAATCCAACCTGAAATTTGGGCTTTGGGAAATGGAATGGACAAATTTAATTTATAGTCTGTCTTTCCTGTCATATACATCCCCCTTGCCTATTACTAAAAAGGGAGACCCAAACTCTTTAATTTTTCCCCTGTTCTTAACCCTGTCAGTCATGATGCTCTAATTTTTTGTCATTTATGGATAACTTGTGATTGTTCACTCCATTTCCCTATCTCGATCTTCAGTACCTTAATTTCAGGCCCATGCTCTTTGTTGCACTATACAATCTAACATTTTCAGCCAACAACACAGCATTCTCTGCCTACAAAATACACACACATTCCCATTCCCAATGTCACATTCATACTTCCCAACTCTCACAGTTCACCACAAGCATTCCTTATATATTTATCCATAAAGATAATAACCAAGGAAGCATATTCTTGATTTACTCCCTGCTCAATAGGGAATTGTTTGTTAAGCATTCCGTTTTTTTCTCATGCATGCTTTATTTTCATCAAATATTGCACTTACAGCCAATCTTCAGTTTGCACAAAGCATTCATGTCTATTCAGTTTATCATGTACTTTACCTAAATCAAAAAGCATACAATAACTTAGGTCTCGCATTCATACATTTCTCAGTTACTTGTTGAAAAGCAAAAATCCGATCTGTACAAACCTGCATGGCATAAAGACCTACTAAACTTATCAAATATTGTTCACTCTCACATCTTGCACCATTTCAATCAGAATTCCATTGCATAACTTTCCAGGCACATTTAACAAATTAATTCCCTGTAGTTTTTCATTCACTCTAATTACCTTTCCCCTTGAATAGATAAACACTGCCATTCTTCTAGTCATCAGACAAGAATGCAGTTTTCACGCATATTTTAAATAAGTTGCCATGCTATAAACAAACTACATTCAAAAAAATTTTTTTTTCAGCTATACCGTCTGCCACTGCAGCTTTATCATTTTTCAACAATCTCATAGACTTTATGACTTTCTTTTTATCATAATCAATCTTTCTGGACACTAACTTTTATAGTATTTATTTCAGTTCCACTCTTTGACATATCACTATCATTCCCATGCAAATCTCTAAAATACTTTCAGCATTCTCTCATTTCTCTTTCATCCCCAATAATTTCATAATTCTTAACTGAATTCACTCAACTGGCGACTCCTTGTCTCCCTTTTCATCCATTTCTAAAACAACTGTTTATCAAAATTGCTCCACTTTTTCTATGCCTCTTTTAATTTTAACCATCCATTGTTCTCTTTGGCTGCATTTTCTATCTATTCTTCTACCTACCACTATCTTATTCTCGTCCTCATTTTTTGCAATTTAGATGTATTTTTCTTCATCTACACCTTTTCCACTTAATCATTCTACCAAGTATCCTTCTTAATACTTCCTATTAGCATAACTCCACATGCCTCTGTGGTAAATGTTCTTTTTTTACTCTGTCCCAAGCAGCTTCCACATTATGTTAACTTTCCATTCATATTGTTGGAAGATCAGTTTGTCTTCTAATATGGAACTTGTTCTGTCTCTACCTGCAGGCATTTCATTTTCACTCTAGTTTCTTACAGTTAACTTTTCCTCCATGACCATTTTTTCCAAGATCTACTCTTAACAGTACCACATTCAGAAAATCTCATTATCCTTAAATCCTTTGCTATTTCCCTCAATTTTTCATCATAAGCAATCAAATCAAACAATCAAATCAAATCTGCAGTGTCTACATATGAATAGGCTAACATTTAAACCATATATTAAAAACAAACAAACAAAAAATCTTTTTCTAAGTAGATATTCACGCAGGCATTCCTTATCGTCATTCATTCTTAGATTCCAAATGGACCAATAATATTTTATGTACTTTCTCATCTCATTCCCACTCATTTGTTCATGTCACCTAAGATGAATTTTGGATTCTTTCATTATAACCATTTGCTGGAGCATAATGTACAACTGTCACCAATCTATGAACTCCTACTTTCATACACACCCTCAATGATCTAGATCAGTGCTTCTCAAGCTCAGCAACTTTAAGATGTGTGGACTTCAACTCCCTGAATTCCCCAGCCAGCATGTAGTCCACACATCTTAAAGTTGCTGAGCTTGAGAAGCACTGGCCTAGTGATACCAATTCATTCATGTTGACATCCTTTTTAGGCTCTTCATTCATAATTAAACATTCATGTTCATTTCCATGAATGTTTTCATCAACTCTACTTACTTCAGTCAGAATTGTTATAGCCTGCCCCTTTCACTTGGTTTCACAAACTCATAACTTTTTAAAAAATTTCATTCATTAATTCATGCTCTTTACCATACATTCATCTTACATTCCAAGTCACAATATTTCACATGCCACAGTCATCACCAGATAGGACCATGAATACCATCTATCATAGACTAGGTTACCACCTTAATGTGTGAGTCAAGTCTGGCACATTTTGGCTTGTATCGCACAAGGACAAGCAAAGCTCAGTTTTATCCCAACCATGCTCACACTGTTCTATGTAAGCTGGAATCTCTAATCTAAAAACTACTTGCAAGCCTTTTTGCATCCCAACACACAGCTACTGATGCACAGCACGTGCACTTCCTCCAAAGTCTTGTACTTCCCTCATAACCATATTAAAATGTTTACATCAATTTATTGATTACCAGAATGATGCAATAGTAAAATCTTGCATGAATTGGTTCCCGGATTGATCAGGGCAATTTGTATTTTGTGATACAGCCAACTAAACAGTGTAGTGAGACCACTGAAACCAAAGGCTCTCAAGTCAATCTGCCTTCTAAAAATAAATTATTATTACAGCAGAGGTAACCAGGCTCCCAGAAACAAAAGTAGCTTGATCAACTTATGTTACCTGGAAACCACAAATGAGATCATCAGCTAAAAGTCCTGTGTGCTTCTTCCAGAGACATAAATCAGTCCTAAATCAGATTGATTTAGGAAAAAGACCCTACAAATAGCATGCTGACACAGCATCTGCAGTACTTGTGTGCCTGCGGCAACAGTATTGTTCAGACTGGAGATTCCCTCCTGAACAACAGAAACACATTTTCTTTCTTTAAAACTTTTTTTTTTTTTTGCAACGGGAGTGCACTGACTGTTATGGATCAAATTCAATTCCCAACACCTGTTTTTATTTTCCAGAATGAAATGGGGCCCGGAGCACAGTATTCTAAAAGGTTAAGCTGATGGCCACGATTGTCTGGAGTTCAGTCTGCAATAACCAGTCCACCCAGCCTGCAAATCATGTTTAATAGTAAACAAAAGTTGAAATAACTGCTGGTGAAGCACCTGGTAAGAAAAGGAACAGGAACTGATCAAGCAGCATGGTCCAGAAGCATCACTTTTTTGCAAAGGATTTGAAAGGAGTGCTTTGAAGCATTGCAGCAGACTCACCTTCCAAAAGAATTAGCAAAGGTATTCCTTTGCACATGCTGGTGCATGTGCAGAGAAGAATTCTGCAAGAACTTCCAGCAGAGTAAACGAGCAGCAGATTCACACATAATGCATACAGATGGGGAAAGCCTTTGAAGTACTGCCTGGAGCCTTCCAAATGACATTTTCATGCTTGAAGAGGGGTTCTTTGCTTGTCTTAGCATGCACTGCACTGTGACCCTTTTAAATACTTTGTATAGCCCTAATCGCTTCCTATTCATAACGCAATGCTATAAAATTTTGCAGTGGAGGCTTTGCCCTTCCTGACAAGGCCTGCCAGAAAGTGGTGCTAAGAGATTCCTGTTCAATACCGAGGTCACTGACCTATGGTATCCCTCAGGGCTGTAACTTGTTTAAATTATACTGTCTTATATCTCATATTTTTACTATTGTAAGCTGCCTTGATTGCTAATATAAACACGAGGAGGAAAACACAATGATACATGAAATAAAAGTAAAAATCATAATCATCTGGTCTGAAGATAACTTTATCTTGGATAAAGTTACAAGGCTGCAGATAAATTGGTAACCAAAGTTGTCAAGATTCACAGGATCTTTAGAGAAGTTTTTGGAAGAATTCCAAAGCAGACACCATTTGTGCCAAAGTTGGCACGAGGAATGGAATTGTGAATAGATGCAGAAAGACCTACTGAGGATACAATCAGTATAATGGAATATTATAGCACTGAATGGAAAGATGTTAAGACAGGTAGTGGAAGCTCAGGGCAGCTGAGTAACTAGATGAGACTAGGAAGGAAACTATGGTATAAGCAACCTATATACTGCCATAACGGGGGTCCATAGAAAGAAGGATTCATCCTTTAAGGTAGTAATAATATAGATAAAACACTTGTGAATGGTACCTAAGAGACATCTGATAGTATAAGAACTATTGATATAGATGAGAATTTATTGAATCCCAAACACAAATAATGTAACCCTCTATTTCAAAGTAATGGGATTATCTAGATAAATCAAATTCAAGAGAGGGATGAAGCTGGAACAGATTTAAAGTAAGGCTTTGTAATAATAATGTATAACAATAACAAGGATTATCAAGGAGATAGAAACTGGATCTTATGCAGACAGATTGAAGGAACTGGGGGAAGACAGAGAGGATTCAATGGTACAGATAGTCATCACTTAGCGACTGTTCAAAGTTTCAACGGCGCTAAAAGTTATTTACAATCAATCCTGGCAGCACCCCCGCAGTCACATGATCGCAATCCAGGTGCTTGGCAACCAGCTTGCTTTTATGATGATTGTAGCATTCTGCAGTCATGTGATCACCATTTGTGACCTTCCCAGCCAGTTTCCAGCAGGCAAAATCAATGGGAAACTGCATGATTCACTTAATAACCACAGTGATTCACTTAATGATTGCTGCAAAAAGTTTAGTGTGGTCATGTGATACCTCACTTAACAACCACACTGCTTAATGATGAAATTTCTGGTCTCTGTTGTGGTCATTAAGTGAGGACTACCTGTATTCTTTAAATACTTGAAAAGATGCCATACATAAGAAGGGTGTATGTGTTCTCTATCACTGCAGAATACATGGCATAGAATAATACAGTGGTACCTTGGGATACGAACTTAATCCGTTCCGTGACTCTGGGCGTATCCCGGGTTGGTCGTAACCCGATGCAAATTTCCCCATAGGGTTCAATGTAAATCCGGTTAATCCGTTCCGCCCTCCGAATTTGGTCGCACCCCGAAGCAAATTTTCCCATTAGGTTCAATGTAATTACCGTTAATCCGTTCCGGCGTCTGTGGACCACGCATCAGGGGTGGGAAAATGGCCGGGTGCTGTGCCGCGCGGCAGAAAAACAGCCGGGCGCCGCGCAGCGGGGCGGGAAAATGGCCGGGTGCCGCGCGGCGGGGTGGGAAAATGGCCGGGCGCCGCGCGGCGGGGTGGGAAAACGGCCGGGCGCCGTGCGGTGCGGTGGGAAAACAGCCACGGACCATGTGTCAGGGGCAGAAAAACGGCCGCAGACCACATGTCAGGGGCGGAAAAACGGCCGTGGACCACGTGTCAGGGGCGGAAAAATGGCCGCGGACCACGTGTCAGGGCGGAAAAATGACCGTACCCCGAGGCGGAGTTCGCACATCGAGGTAAATTTTTGTGGCCGGAGCTGGTCGTAACCCGAAAAGTTTGTTAGTAGAGGCGTTCGTATCCCGAGGTACCACTGTAATTGATCTAAGACAGCTTCCAATTTAAGTTCAGAATAACATCTAAAAAATTATTAATATTTACTTTGGAAAAAAAGGAACTTAAGAAAGGAAAATAAAGAATTTACATATTTGTATCACTTATGGGCTATTCAAATAGTCTTATACTGTGCAGTTCATTTGTAGTTATTAGGTTACCTATCTTTAAAAACTATATAGATAATTAAACATGTATAGACCAACACATTCAGGGCATTTGCTGGGCCTTATTTATAAGCTGTTGGTGAAATATAACTTGGCAAATGAACAAGTTAAAGATGATATGATTAAATGAATGTAGAATTTAGCCACAACAATTGAAATGCAGCAGAGCAAATGTCACTAAGAAAGTTAGCTTTAAACTAACTGGTGTGCTTGGATAACTTTTGGGGGGCTTCATGAGGTCCATTTCAATAAGCCTTTTTCCCAACTTCCCATATTGATCTGCCTGTCTTTAAAAGATTCTTCTTTGGAGGTATATTTGCTAGCAGTTGTTAGTCAAATATCTAGATCTGACTTAATCACAGATTGTCCTGCACTTAATCATATGGAATTTAGAACATTATTTCCAGTATATTAAATTATAAACATGAATGCTTAAATCATCCACTTTGAAAACTCCATTACTTCCTGGTGCATACATTATGAACCCTTGCACTTCTGTATGTCTTCCAGAGGCAAAATAAAGTATACAATATGCAATGATTCGAGTTAATTATACAATACTGTTTATACTCTGGCTATATATATTCCGGCTTACATACAAATTCGACTTAAGGACAACCTTGGGAATGGAACTCGTTCTTGAACTGGGGACTACCTGTATTACTGTTTGGAATGACTAATCTACATAGCTGTCAGCTCTACAATAGCTAGCTGAAGGGAGAAAATACTATGTCCCAGATCTTTTTGACAGGCTTAGCCTAGAACCGTGTGAGGCCAGAGGAGGATCCTGTTGATCCTATTATTGGAGTCACTGGATGGACATCCTCCTTAGGTTATGGAGATAAAGAAACCAAAACAGCAGTGACAGGTCTTATCATCAAACTCCAGCTCCACCAGGAACACAAGCTGTGGCATATCTAAGCAGAGAGCTGCAGCTGGATAGTGTATCTTCCTAAACCCTACTCATGAAGAGGATAAGAGGCTATGTATTCAGGGTCAGGACTGTAGTGACAGTCCAGGAAAAAAGCAAGGCAACAATTTCACCTATAATACTGTTGCTCAACTGGAGCCTAACCATTTCCGAAACCATGTCCGTTTTGCTGAGTGCATATAATAACATGAACTTTATCCTAGACTTTGCAGCTGGACTGAACGACATGCAAGACTGAAAGAACAGAATGGAGACTGAGGTGAGGAAGTCATATGCCAACAAGAACAAGATGGAGCAAGAGAGGGAGAAAGATCCTGGAACTAATGGTTTGACTTCTGCTGACAAATAGCATTAGAAAGTGGCTGGTGATACCATTTTCTGATGTCTGACTTTTTTCCCACAACATCTGAATTTTTTTTACTGGGGCCTCCCTTTTCCTCTCAATTTTCAATCCAGTTTCATCAACCTTCTGTCAATCATTCTCTCCAAATCAGTAAAATACCAACAGCTACAGATGCATCATTTGCAAAGCTCCCTGGCACAGGAAAAATACATTTTCAAATAACTGCATGCATATAATATACTAGTTCAGTGAAATTTCATGCTAATGCAGCATTGCTTGTATAAAATATGCCGTATCTTTGACTTTTCTTCTTTTACCTGAATTCCATTTTATTCTTTACATGAGCTCAGTTTTATTCCCTCCTCACCTTTGACATCTCAGAAAGGATAGAGAGGAAAGTAAACTAGTTATTTAAAAAGAAAATAGACTTTAAAAAAGGAAAAAAAGTTGCTAAAGGCAAAAGCTAAAATGACAAGCTTTACTGTGAGTGAAATCAGTTGGCTGTTAAAATGGAAGGCAAACAGAACAAAGGATTAAAGATTTCAGATAGACATATTAACTATGGTCTTTTAAGTTCATGGTTAAACAAATAATCTGCTTGCACAAAACAAATGTACAGTACAAAAGTAGGTAGAAGGTTTGAACAACAAAAATTAGAGTACAAAGATGCACATATACAAATAATGTTTTATATTTTCTACAGTCAATATTTAGACTTTAAATGAATATTGCCTTTTCTTCAACTTTTTCCGAGGGTCCAGAAGTAATATTATTATTTTCATTTAGAATCTATCTGCCTCAGATTTTATATATAACTCTTGCACATCATTCAACTTGGTCCTTGCTTGAGCAGATTCACTCTAATTTATGTAAACACCAGGTAAATAATTACATTTAAAAATTGTGCAGATTAAAGGAGTTTCTAAATGAAACTTCTCAGTTTTAATAATATTTATTTAGTACAATCTATGCCTCCTCTAAGAAATCTTGTGCAACCCCCAGGCACTTCAATTGCCGCTAATTTCTGGTGAGTTAAAATTAAACTGAATGGTTTTAACAATGGATAACTTGAGAGAGGCTGGGCAGAGGAATCACTTTATGAAAAAAAGGAGATAGGGCTTAGAGAAAACAGTTCTTTCTTAATACACTCACTTTTTGCTTTTGATCGAGCTCACTTCCCTCTTGCCTCATTTATGTGTAATGCCTGACATGTGTCATGAGGTCCACATGTGGTCTTTGACCAAAAAAGGGCTTTGCTTTTTCTTACAATGTGTTCTACAGAACAACTTGCATACATGCCATGAAAGTTTGTAAAAATAATTCAGCCTTATGTGTGTGGTCTCACTTCATAATTGAACTGGTGTTGCACATGTAGTACTCTCAAATTTTAATTAAAAAATTTCAATGCCATTGTACTCCTCTGCCAGTGCAATGGCATTTTGAGCAGAGAAACTCGGGTGTCCTGCTTGACTAAGCAAAGTATAGTGGCAAAGAGGCTCAAAACAACATGTTTGTCTGCTCCACTGCAATGTAAGTGTCATCTGTGTCTTATCCTCCATTCAAGACAATGAAAGGCCTGGGACCACTTATAAAGCAGTTATATCAACAAAGATTTGGAGGACCATTTACAGGACCATGTAGAGTAATTTGCTGAACACCTGACAGATAAAATCACTCGGATCCATTCCCAGGTGGAGGCTGAGCATAATGTAGGTCCAGTGGAGATGCCCAGGGAGAGGACTTACCTGGTTATCTGGGAATGGTTTGATCCTGTTGGACCTGAGGAAGTGGACAGGGTCCCCGTGGCTGTTAGTGTGGCAACCTGTGCATTAGATCCTGGTCCTTCCTGGTTGGTTAAAGCCTCCAGGGAGGTGACATTGGGGTGGGTACTAGCGGTGGTCAGTTCATCCTTGCAGGGTGTGTGTGTTCCCAATGCCCTTTAAAGAGGCTCTGGTCCACCTCCTCCTCAAGAAACCATTGCTGGACCCCACCCTTCTGGACAATTTTTGTCCTGTTTCCCACCTTCCCTTTTTGGGTAAGGTTGTGGAAAAGGTGGTCACACAACAGCCTCAGAGGATCCTGGAGGAAAGAGATTATCTGGACCCCTTCCAGTCAGGTTTCAGGCCCAGTTATGGGACAAAAACAGCATTGGTCACACTTTTAGATGATCTCTGGAGAGAGCGGGATGGGAGTAGTGTGTCCATCCTCGCTCTTCTTGACCTCTCGGCGGCTTTCAATACCATCAACCATAGTATCCTTTTGGGTTGGCTGCAGGAGTTGGGGCTGGGCGGCACAGTCCTCAAACACTGACACCAATCGGTGTTGATAGGGAGAGATCCAGCCTGTGGCCCCTATTTGGTGGGGTGCCTCAGGGTTCGGTACTCTCGCCTCTCCTATTTAACATCTACATGAAACCACTGGGTGAGATCATCTGGCAACAAGTGATATCATCAGTATGCTGATGATACTCAACTATCTCCATCCCAGGTGACCTAAGTGATGCTGTGTCTACCCTTTCGCAGTGCCTAGAGGCTGTAGAGGCCTGGATGGGGGACAACAGGCTTCAACTGAACCCTGGTAAGATGGAGCAGCTGTGGATACAGGGAGCCTCAAGATCTGGGAGCTTATCATCTCTGGTTTTAGATGGGGTTGCACTACCCCAGACAGACCCAGTGCGTAATCTGGGGGTCCTCCTAGACACACGGCTCTTGTTCGAAGAGCAGGTGGCAGTAGTGGCTAGGAGGGGCTTCACGCAGCTTCATGCTGTGCATCAGTTACGCCCCGTCCTAGATCAGGAGGCTCTCTGTGCAGTCAATCATGCCCTGGTCACCTCCCGGTTGGATTACTGCAATGCACTCTTCATGGGGCTACCCTTGAAGAGTATCCAGGAGCTACAGCTGGGACAAAATGCAGCAGCACAAACAATCTTGAATGCCTCTAGGGTGGCACATATACCACCTCTATTATGTGAGCTGCATTGGTTGCCAGTTTGCTTCCGGGTCCAATTCAAGGTGTTGGTTATCACCTTTAAAGCCCTTCATGGCACAGGACCAAGTTATCTCAGGAGCCATCTCACTGTTATATCTGCCTGCCCCACTCGGTCTGGAAAAGTGGCATGTTGTGGACCCCACCAGTCAAGGAATTTCAGCTGACAGGGTCTAGGAAGAGGGCCTTTTCTGCTGTGGCCCCCACCCTGTGGAACAGTTTGCCAGCTGAGGTGTGGGCTGCCCCCACTCTCCTGGCCTTCTGAAAAGGTGTAAAAACATGGCTATGCCAGATGGCCTTGGGGGCTCGCACTGCTGGAGCTGGCTCGTGGGATGATTGATACTACTTCCCTCATCTTCTTGATTTGTATATTGCAAATTTGTTATTTGTGTTTTATTTGGGGGGTATTTATAATTTTATTGTTTTATTGTCTTGGTTTTTAATTGTAAGCCGTCCAGTGTCACCCTTTGGAGGAGACGGGTGGCATATACATTTAATAATAAAAATAAAATAAATACAGATTTGTACTGTGTTATGTAGCCCCCATAAACATACCCAACATGCATAGCAATAATCAGTGTGAAACGCAATCATTCCTGTTGTTGGCTGGAAAACCAGTGTTGGGTAGGTACGAGGATCTGGTGTGAGGGTCTCCAAATAATATACAGGAGAGAAATCCAACCCAACTTATTTATTACTGCAGCAATAAAGGAGGACGCATCCAAGTATCACTACAGAGAGTGCGCTCAGTGCTTGTCACATTAGCCCTTTTATACAATATTCAAATAGAGAGAAACAATATGATTGGTAAAAATTTGATACAAATTGCACATGCATATAACACCTTGCCTGTCCCATAATATACAAGTGGGGGTGCAATTATAATATAATTATAATAACATACAGTAGGAGGTATGGTTTTAGGGTCCTTTCGTTATAAGGTCATAATAGTTCACCAGTCTAACCGCAGAATTGGTTTTGTCTGATTCTAACCACTAGTCCTGGGTTTCCCTACTTGCCCCTTGGTTTCATAACCCTCTTTTCTGCCCAGCAACAGCCAGTATAGGCTATCACTGTGGCCGAAGTCACACTAGTACCTCTACAAGGAATATGAAATTTCCCTGTATGGACCTTCAGTTTGGCATGGCATTTAATTTATGGTCTTGGTCCTCTATCAGTTTTATGGGCTTCCTCCTCAACGTTTGACTTTGTGTGCTTGTGTGTGTGTGTGTGCCTTCAAGTCAACATTGACTCCTGGCGACTGCCTGGATATGTCCCTGAGGTTTTCTTGGCATAATTTTTCAGAAATGGTTTGCCATTGCCTCCTTCCCAGAGCTGAGAGAGAGTGACTGGACCAAGGTCACCCAGCTGCCTAAGGCAGGACTAAAACTCATGGTCTCCTGGTTTCTAGCCTGGTGTCTTAACCATTACGCCAGAGTGGCTCTTTCATTGTTTGACTATTTTATTATTTAATTGGTAAGCAGAAAACTACCTTTGTTTAAATTATTGTTCTGTAATGATAAATTATGGGTCCAAAGTTGGGAAGACAAAAACAAAAAACAAAAAACCAGGAATCACCACCTCCTTCCTCTAAAGGGGAACATCTTTTCAGAGCTGTAGATGAAGTACAACCAAAAGCTGAATTTATTCTTGCCCCACAAGCAAACTAGTCACACAGAAAAAAGTTAAGTTGGTTGCTTATCACTTTAAAAGCTCTCATGATTTACAGTATTTCAGAAAAACAGAATTTATTTTAGAATAGAATAGAAATCTTTATTGTCATTGTACAACTTGTACAACGAAATTAATGCCACCCCAGTGCAGCTTTAAAAATATAAAAACCATAAAACACATAAAACACATCAAACACATAACACACATAAAACACATATAACACAACCTTCACATTCCATCACAACCCCTGATGCTGCATTAATACTGCACTATACGATAGAATTCAGTATAGTTGCAGCTCTAAGATAGAAGCTATTCTTCAGCCTATTGGTCCTTGTTTTCATTATCCTGTACCGTCTGCCAGATGGTAATAGTTCAAAAAAAGAATGTCCCGGGTGGGATGGATCCTTAAGAATATTTTGAGCCTTCTTAAGGCAGCGGGAACTATAAAGTTCTTCCAAAGAGGGGAGAAGGCAACCAATGATCCTCTGGGCAGTGGTGGTAACCCTCTGGAGCGGTTTTAAATACAAACTGCAGAGAATGAGGTGAAACAGAATTTTTGGTGACAAATCCAAGATATGAATCTCTAGATTATGAAATGATGGCGTTGAATTCACATAAAAAATTGAAAATCAAGATAACATTATGTTACAGATGTTGAAATGGTGTTGAAAATAAAGATGTTCAAGATGAGATTACCCATTTACCTATGAAGGCCTGCTTCATAGAAATAATTTACTATATCTAAACACTCCTTATAACTCTGAACAAGATCAGTCTTCAGCATTCTTTATGGAGTTCTTCATGTTTATAGAGAACTTCATACTTGAGGGTTTTTTGTTTTTGTTTACTGCAGTCAGAATTCAAGATGGGAATTGAAACTACATATTGTGCAGGTTTCCATTTCCATTCTGTACTCAAACCCTGTACTCAAACCCAGCTGTAAATGGCTTTTTAAAATGTACAATTCAGGACAATATAATTCAGATAACATTCTGCATTTATTGTGGCAGGCAGGATGTTTGGAATGGAATGCAAAGAACTTCATTATTTTTCCAGTTAAAAAATGCAAGTTATTCAACAAAGCTTTGAAATGATTTCTCTTTTTCCTGTGGTTTTGTTTGTTTACCTTTGTATTCTTGTGTTTAAAAAATAGTCTGGAGGACACAGAAAAGTTTATTGGTCTGGGATCAGATGGTAAAAAGCAATATCAATCTTTTATTATGAATGCTTTCATATTTTTTCAGAGGGAGATGAGTCACCTTGGCCTAGGGATCATTTCCTATACTGTATTTCAATATGACCTTTCTGGAAGCCCCTGCAATAGTGCCATTTTCTTGTTTTTGTTTTGTTTTTGTTTCTTTTTTTATTTTTGTTTTGTAGTTTTCTTTTATTCTTTTTAAAAGTTCTGTATCATTTCTAATTTTTTAATTTAATGTTTTAACTGTTCTTCCCTATTTTATTATTTGAGGTTTTCATTATTTTATTTTCAGTTTTTCAAAAAGTTTGAAAAAAGTCACTTTTTGTGAGATGGGCGACCATATAAATTTGATAAATAAATAAATAAATTTGTCTGTTAAGTGGGAATATTTTTCCAATATTTATAGAAATATTTTTCTATGTATAATGTTTACATTTTTGTTGTTATCAATAGCTTTTTAAAAATGTAAAAGATGCCTTTCTAAAAGGAGATAGTTCTTAAACTGGGCAGTTTAAAATGTGGAAGTTTTTTGTTTTTTACACAAAAATACATATTCTTCCACATGAGAAAGATTTTTTATACAGAAGATGGGTTGGTCAAAGATAAATTAGCAGGAATTCAAAATCTGTTAAGGTTGTAGTAAGTTTGATTCACAAGTTTTCAAAATTTTAGTGGAATATGAAACAAGTGATCCAGATATTGGTGATTCAACTTTTTAATAACCATATTGCATTTATTGACAAGATGAAACAAGATTTTGAAAATGTTTAGACATTACATAAACTTATTGGTTGTTGGAATGTTTTTAAAGCATGTGTTGTGGCTGTGTTATTGCTTACACTTCAGGGAAAAAGGAGGATTAAAAATGTAGAAGAATGTTTTGACAATAGAGTTATGGATATTTTTTATATGTATATACAAGACAACCTACACTAGAACTACAGTATGAAAAACTTTAATGCCTGCTAAACTGAAATTTAAGTCAGTTTATGTGCTTGATTTAAACTATTCATTGGACTGCATGCAGCAAAGATATTGGGAGCAAGGAAAAAGACCTGGGAAATTATTGGCTCTTGACTGAAACAACAAAGTAATATTCTTACAATTAAGGATGCTCAAAACAATGTGTATAATGACTTTGATCAGCATTTCTTATATTTGACTTTATAATACTGAATCAAAGGTTCCTAGGGAAAACATTAGTTATTTCTGAAATAATATAGTTCTTCTGAAGATTACACATAATGAAGCTATTTATCTATCTGTACCTTTGTTGATTCAAAATAGAATAAATACTATTAAATCTATGAAAATAGAAAAAGCTCCTGATTTTGATAGCTATTCCACTGAGTGTAAGACATATATTGGGTTCTTTTGTTCTTGTATTATTGGAGACTTATAACGGTGCTATTATGAATACAGTTTTCCAATTTTTCTTTAATGAGACTTACATAATTGTGCTTTTAAAGGTTGGTAAAATTTTGCTGAGTGTGCAAGCTAACATCTGACTTCCAAAATTTGATGTTAAACGTTGATGCCAAAATATTGACATGACTACAGATATTATATATGATTGCCCATTCTGGTTTCATAAAACAGTGGATAATATTGGATTGCTAATTGATATTTTAGGTAAACATTCAGAAAAACTGGAATCAGTCACGATGGTCTCACTCTGTGCAGAAAAAAACTTTGATATGGGGCAGTTCACATTTTTGGAACAAAGTTTGGACAAATATGAATGTACTGTTTTTGTTATCAATTAGACTAAAATATTATTTTCTAATATTTTAGTCTAATACTTCTATTATTCTGATACTTCAGCCAGAGTCATTACAAATGGAATTTATTTATGTATTTTATCACCTATCAAGATATTTTAGGGAATTTGTCCTTTATGCAGTGGTGTGCTGGAGCTGGCTTGTACCAGCTCACAAGAGCTAATCGTTGAATTTTCTGGAATTTTGCAAGCCAGTTGAGGGCAGAGCTGAGCTGCAGTGCCTAGCGCACTGATCAGCTGTTTAGTGGCTTGCGGGGCGGGGGGGGCAGCAATGGAGCTGACAGAGTTGGTTGTTATATATTTATTACCACACTACTGCCTTTATCTCTTCTTATACTTACTGTATAAACTTGTGGATAAGCCCATCTGTGAATAAGCTGACCCTCTAATTTTTTGTATGTTTTAATTTTCACAACTGGCTTATCTGCAGGTGGTGCAAATAGTATTTTGGTTAAAAATTCAAGAGTTGGCTTATCCGCAGATGGGCTTATCCACGCGTATATACCAGTACTTTAAAAAAGCAATACCGTATACACTCATGGATAAGCCCATCTGTGGATAAGCCAAACCCAATTTTTTGGGTGCATTTTGGAATCTAAAATTCTCAGTTTATCTGCAAGTATATACAATAATTTGATATTGGAGCCATTGGCTTGCCTTTCATGCAGTCAAAGAATATTCTGGGCACAAAAACAGTTGAAGCTGAATGTAAATTGTTATTACATGCTGATGATATATGGATCATTATCAATGATCTGTAACAAAATTTCCTGATGTTTGGTATCAAGTTACTCAATTAATTGGAATGTTTCAGTTATTTCGTATACAGGTGAAACTCAAAAAATTAGAATATCGTGCAAATGTTCATTTATGTCAGTAAGGCAACTCAAAAGCTGAAACCAATATATGAGATAGACGCATTACATGCAAAGCGAGATATGTCAAGCCTTACTTTGGTATAATTGTAATGATTATGGTGTACAGCTTATAAAAACCCCAAATTCACAATCTCAGAAAATTAGAATATTACATGACATCAATAACACAAGGATTGGAAATAGAATAATATTGGACCTCTGCAAAGTATAAGCATGCATATGTACTCAGTACTTGGTTTGGGCCCCTTTTGCAGCAATGACTGCCGCAATGCGGCGTGGCATGGATGCTATCAGCCTGTGGCACTGCTGAGGTGTTATGGAAGACCAGGATGCTTCAATAGCGGCCTTCAGCTCCGCTGCATTCTTCAGTCTCATGTCCCTCATCTTTCTCTTGGCAATGCCCCATAGATTCTCTATGGGGTTCAGGTCAGACGAGTTTGCTGGCCAATCAAGCACAGTAGTCCCATGGTCATTGAACCAGGTTTTGGTACTTTTGGCAGTGTGGGCAGGTGCCAAGTCCTGCTGGAAAATGAAGTCAGCATCCCCATAAAGCTCGTCTGCGGGAGGAAGCATGAAGTGCTCCAAAATCTCTGGTAGACGGCTGCGTTGACCCTGGACTTAATGAAGCACAGTGGACCAACACCAGCAGATGACATGGCTCCCCAAATCAAAAGAGACTGTGGAAACCTCACACTGGACTTCAAGCATCATGCATTGTGTGCCTCTCCATTCTTCCTCCAGACTCTGAGTCCTTGGTTCCCAAATGAGATGCAAAAGTTGCTCTCATCAGAAAAGAGGACTTTGGACCACTGGGCAACAGACCGGTTCTTTTTTTCTGTAGCCCAGGTAAGACACTTCTGACGTTGTTTGTTGTTCAGGAGCGGCTTGACAAGAGGAATATGACATTTGAAGCCCATGTCCAGGATCCGTCTGTGTGTGGTGGCTCTTGATGCACTAACTCCAGCCTCAGTCCACTCCTTGTGAAAGTCCCCAACACTTTTGAATGGCCTTTTCCTGACAATCCTCTCCAGGCTGCGGTCATCCCTGCTGCTTGTGCACCTTTTTCTACCACACTTTTCCCTTCCACATAACCTTCTATTGATGTGCTTTGATACAGCACTTTGGGAACATCCAACTTCTTTTGCAATTACCTTTTGGGGCTTTCCCTCCTTATGGAGGGTGTCAATGATGGTTTTCTGCACAACTGTCAGGTCAGCAGTCTTTCCCATGCTTGTGATTCCTACTGAACCAGCCTGAGAGACCATTTAAAGGCTCAGGAACCCTTTGCAGGTGTTATGGATTCATTAGCTGATTAGAGTGGGACACTTTGAGCCTAGAATATTGAACCTTTTCACACTATTCTAATTTTCTGAGATTGTGAATTTGGGGTTTTCATAAGCTGTACGCCATAATCATCACAATTATACCAAAGTAAGGCTTGACATATCTCGCTTTGCATGTAATGCATCTATCTCATATATTGGTTTCAGCTTTTGAGTTGCCTTACTGACATAAACGAACATTTGCACGATATTCTAATTTTTAGAGTTTCACCTGTAGGCAATCGATAAAACTTTTGAGCTTTACTTGGTGTTTGAATTCTTGTAAATGCCTTAAAATAATTATATCATGAAAAATGTATTCATTTGTAGATGTAAATATTTGGAAATGAAGCTGCATATATGCAGGAGTAATAAATAAGTAAAAAAATAAATAATTAAGGAAGTTTTTATGGATAGCCCAGCTCCCCAGATTTTCCTTATCCAAATTATAACTATCATAACATGATGATGAGTTTAACTTTTCTAAATCATTTTGGGTGCAACTGGGGAGTTATAAAGAGACCCTACTGTTTTTATGATATGTGTGCAGTTTCTTTTTAGTTAAGAGTCTTCTGTATTTCCAACATGAAAAGGGTGCAAGCTATCTTTGGCAGATTTGGGGACAGAACTGTAATTTTGACCTTTATTCACATACACTTGCACTCAAGATAATCCCAGTCTGAAAATTACAGTTAAATCTTTTTTTAATTAATGGGCTAATAGGAATATACTTTAGATCAGCTAATCACCAATTAAATTTTAAATCATCTGAGTTATTGCAAGAGAAATTTGGATTGCACAAAACTGCAGAATAGTAGTATATGCAATTAAAACATTTGGTCCAGACACATTAGCAGTATCTAACACTCCTGAAATGTGTCCTGAATGATTTCAAAGCTATAGCATTTTGTAAACAGAAAGTTAACAAGTATTGTACAGAAGGATATTGGTTATTTTCAAGAATTTTGGAATCAAGATTTGGAATGCTCCATATGAACCAATCAATAGTTAAGGATCTTAAAGAATATCAAGTAAGCTTTTTATGATCTCAACAAAGTATTTGTTCCGTGTTTATTGGACACCTCAGAAAATGTTGAAAAAGGGCTTTCACAACTCCATTATGCTGTAAGTGTAAAATGATGGAGGGTTCGTTTATGCATATGATATAACCTTGCTCTACTATAATTCCTTTTTGGCTTAATATCTATAGGTTTATTAGTATGATTTTGGAAAGAATAATATGGTTTAATTCTATAAAGGCTACTCAAGGGTAAAACTTTCTGTGCAACAGGGTCTGCTCAAGCTATATACCTCTCCAAACAGAAAGCAGTTGGAGTTACAATTACTGTCTATGCCTTATTGTCTGGTTTGTTGTAATAAATATAACCACCCTTAAACAAACAAAAAAAACCTTTGTAAACTGGTGTCAAATTTTTTTCAACAGAAATGTTGAAGGAAAATAAAAGAGAAATATTTCCAATCTCCCAAACCCTCTGTTCACAGATAAATATTTCAGAAGTGAGGGAACTTTGCTAGGTAATTACAGTGCTCCATCTACCTAATCTATCTACAGTACCTACTTCTCTGCAAGAATTAAGAACTGACATTTTACACATTTGCCAATCATTCCTAAGCACATGGCATGACGGAAAGACTCCCAATATTTTTACTACTTTAAATACACTAGTACTTGCCTACAAAATTATTGTGTTTGTCTGTTCTTTAGAATCCCACCTACCATGGGTTTATTCCAGACCTTATGTTGTTCAATGTATTTATAAATTACTTGGATCAGGAGTCAGAAAATATTATCATCAAATCTGTGGTTAGCAAATAGGGGAATAGTAAACGTTGTAGTGGACAGTATCAGAAACTGTAGATAAAACCAGCAAAATTAATTTCAACAGGGCCAAATACAAAGCCTTCATTCGGGAAAGAAAAATCAAAGGCATAGTACTGTATAGGATTTGGGAGACCATACTAGGCAGCAATACTAGTGAAAAGGATCTAGGTGTCTTGATACATCACAGACTGAACATAAGCTTATAAAAAAAAAAAGTAAATTAAATTGTGTTGATGCAGCTGCAAAAAAAGTAAATGCATTTCTAGGCTGCCTCAACAGAAACATAGCAGATGTCATTTCCTCTGTATTCTACATTGGTCAGACCACACCTGGATTATTAATTCTAGTTCTGGGCCTAAAAAAGACATTTTAGGCAGGACACTGATAAACTGGAGTATGTCTCAGAAGAACAACCAAGATGGAAAGGGCCTGGAACAAAAGAAAACTTTGGTTGGAGGCATTGGACATGTTAAACCTGGAGAAAGAAAGACTGCAGGGCATCAAGATAGTTGTATAGTTGTGAATAGTGAAGGGCTATCAAGTAGAAAAGCAAAAATGTTCAGAATTGTTGCAGAAGACAGAACAAGAGACAGTGGGCTTAAATTAAAAGGAAGTAGATTTAAATTGGCCAGCAGGAAAATCTTCCTAATGGTCAGAGCTATTCAACACTCAACTAGGCTGCCTCAGGAGATGGTGGCATCTCTTTTGCTGGAGGTATATAAAATAAAGCTGGAGGTCCATTTGTAGCAATGGATTCTGTAGCAGTGGATTCCTGTACTGCATACAGAATTGGACTAGATGAACTCCAATGTTCCTTCCAACCTTTACCCTCTAGGATTCTACAATGGGAATGGGAATCCCAATTATATACCAGAAATTTGGAATTTATCAATATACAAAAAACATTGGATTTACTCTGCTATCCAGGATTTAATCGTGTATTGATATTACAATATCACTGCTCACTGCTTGTAACTGGCTCTTTATAGACATAATGGAAAGACAAATCAAATGTTTTATTTATTTTACTTGGGCTTAACATGCCATTCCAATTAAACCAACTCTGAGTGGCTTACAAATTCCCCAATATAGAAATGAGGTTAAAAACAAAAACACTTTTTTCTTTTAGATTTCATTGGGATGGGCAGATTCTACTCTCACAGATGCCCTGTATGTGTATCAGTTTTCTCTTGTTTTTTTACTTCTCTGTATGTCTTTATTTCTATATATGAATTTGAAAAAAAAATGAAGCTTCTTGGCATGCCATGCAGTTACCAGCCATGCCCACTCCTACCATACAGTCCAAAGTGATACCCCTGAAGCCTACTGCCAAGGTTCTGGGCAAAAGCATTCTCAGCAGGCCTAGGGTCTGGGCTTGGGACACTTCTCAGGGATGTGGTCAAAAAGGTCAAGATGGCAGCTGACACACACTTAAAAATCAGACAGAGATTCAGTTGCATGGTTCTGGCTGCCATCTTGACTTTTTTGACCACACCCCAAAATATCCCTGGCCCTCCCCCTTCCTTGCTCCTCAGGGAAAGCAACATGGCAGTGCTCCCTTTGGTGGGCAGCTGGAAGCAACCAGCCCTTCTTCAAGCCACACACATGTATGTTTAGCGTCATGGTGACGGTGCTGGTCTAGAAAGCAGGAGATGGGGAGTTCTAGTCCCGCCTTAGGCAGGAAAGCTGGTTGGGTGACTTTGGGCCAGTCCCTCTCTCTCAGCCTAACTCATCTTACAGGGTTGTTGTGGGGAACATAGGAGGCAGGAGTATTAGGTATGGGGGGGGGAAGAGAGAGAGAGAGGAAGGCAGGCAGGCGGGATAAAAATCTGATAATAAAATCTAATAATAATCACCTCCTTCAACTGAAGGCCTAGCAGTGTCCCTGAAAAAGAGTAAGGGAAAGAAATAGCCTTAAGGGTTCCTTACTAAAACAAACATTGTTTAGTGTTCTGTGGTCTTGAAAATTTTCTGCCATGCAACACTAGTTGACATTTTTTCCATTGGCTTCCTCATTCTTTTTCAATACAGAATTAGGTGGAAAAATTACTCTGTAATTTTATTCTGGGTGCAGGAATACCTCAGACAGTTGACTATTTTTGTAGCTGTACTAGCTGGGTAGGATTATTATTTTCTCTCTTTTTCACCTATCAGAGAAAAAAATCATTCAGATCTGTTTCCAGTTATATACATTGAATAACCAAGATACTACTCAGCATAGCATTCTTTATGCCCTAAATCATACACAGTAATTGGAAACAGATGCTTGGTGTTTTGTTACCTTTCTATTATTTGATATTTCCTGTGGAGGAACAGGGCAAAAGCCAGACCAATGAAAGGAGGAGGGAGGGACAGAGAAATCAGTAAACAGTTCTTTAAAATCTTTCTCTGCTGCATACAGGGAGAGTAACAGAGAGAAAATGTCACATATATACACTAATGTTGTATAGCAAGTCATCTATTTTACTCCAGCAGCTGTCCTAGTGGAAATGAATTCACAAGGCCTTCAAGCACTGCAGTTTTGAGGAGCGCCTTCAGAGGTTCCTCAAATTATTTGCACAGGCCTACTGCAAACACATCTTCTCCTATTCATATAAATTCCACAACAAATAATAAAGCACCTATTGTTTTATTAGCTCAGTTAGAAATAACTGTAAAAATGAATTAAAATTAAAACATTAATTAAAATGAAAGTGCCTCTCCATCAATCTCCCTTCTCCATTTGGAACTGGAGTTCCAGATTTAGTAAACAATGAAATCAGGGAAGGGGCCACTGCTGAAGCTACACTGACCGCAACCCAGTCAGCAGAAGGCAACCAGGATGGGTCCCCTATTCCGACACTGCATGAGAGTCAGCGCCTTCCCCACTTGTCCCATCTCGTACCCGCGCTGGTGGAGGCGGCAGCTTAAAGCTGCCACGCCCGGGCCCTTGCAGAGTTTGAGCAGGCAACCATTAGACGCGCTTCGCCAGTCTTGTGATTGGGTGCTGCAGTCAGGTGACCGGATCAGCCCAACCTCTGTCTGCCGCTTGAGGCTGGTATAGGCACGTCGCGCTGCGTTCCCGACAGCCTCCGGGCGCGCTTTCTGGGGCCGTTCTATTTCGAAGTAGGCTCTCCCTCTGTCAGGGGCTCGGAGGGTTGGATCAGCCGCGGGGAGCCAGCTGAGAGAGCAAGTTCAGTCAGTGAGTAGAGAGAGCAACCAGGACTCTGAGTGAGGTAGAAGAAGAGCCGAGGAGGAGGAGAGACTGCTAACTGGGAGCCAAGTGACAGCACAATAAACACCCATTGTTTATTGAGCAGCAAGCCCCATTCTCTCTCTACTTGCCCTGCCTATGGCACAAACATACCCTGGCATCTTTTTTCCTGTTGTTGTGTCCGTATAACATTGCCTTCATTTCTCCCCAACTTCTGACTGCGACAGACTTATACCAACCTTGGTCGTGTTACGTAGCATTTTTGTTTGTTTTTTCTCAGCACATCCCAGGTGGGCAAAATCTGTTAGGCTTTGGTATCCGTTCTTTTGGAGAGAGGCCAGGTGACTGGTGCCTGGGAAAAGAGGCAAGATAGCAACTGGCAAAGAGGGCAGCCACTTTCATATCAATACAGCTCTCTACTGACTCAAACACAGATGAAGAGCACTTCAGGTTCCTTCCTACCTGATGGAGCCCTAAAGTTTAGATGAGTAAGAATTAAAGAGGCAGAGCTGTATCCAGAAGTTAAATGCATGGGAGAGCTGCAAGGTTAGCTGTTTAAGCAAACTGCAGGTGGATGTAATCAGAGGGAAAAGAGAGCACATCACACTTTGCTGCACAGCTGAGCCAGGGGTTATTGCTCCTGTTGTTTATCTCTTGTTAAAGGTGTTCTTAGAATCAGATGTCAGATTTCAAAGAAAAAAGATATGCTTTTAAAAGCAGAGACATGGTGTTAGGGGGAGATCCATTTTGAGCTGCAGCTCTGCCTGTATGTAAACACCACTGTTTGAGAACAAAATAAGAAAACAATTTTGATTTGTATATACTTCCCACTTCAATCTCAGCTCACGTTTGAAACCAGCAGCAGTCCTATGTGTGTATATAGGCTTATCACAAATCCACCAAGGTAATATTTATATCAGGTCATTCTGTTTTTTTTTATGTGATAGCTACAAGGTTTCCCAGTTCTCTGAACTGTCCATCAGCTAAAATGGTTAATTTCCAGAAAAAAAAAAGGGAGGTCGGAAAAGACAAGCAGGCAAGTCCTATTTGTATCTAGTTGCATTCCTAGAGAGAATGACAGAGCATGCTTCCTGGCCTGAAGATTGGATTTCATTTCACAGAGACTGTAGCCAGGAAGGGTCTCTCAAACGTGATGAGGAGAAATAAAATTAACTCCATCAGGTTTTGAAGATACAAATTACAGCTGCTGAGTTCCCCATTTTCTCCACCTGGTGTAAGATACTCACAAATCTCTTGCTCAGTGAAAACAGAAAAGATGTCAGCAAGGAGAACCACAGGACTTCTCAACACTGCCCATGATCCCCCACTTACCTTCAGAGTGACTTCAGGGCCTAGTACGCTACTTCCTAAGTATACTTTTCTCTGTTTTGATTCCTGGAGTGCTCCTGTCTGTCTGTTTGGGTTTCAGCATTTCAGCTGATTGCAAGCAAATTTCAGTTCCATTGGCTACTTTGCAAAGGAAGGGCCATCCTTTCACATGAGCCACTGCTCATCCTGTATTCTAATAGGTTCTATATCAAACCCTTTTTCAGTAGAACTAAAATAGTATGGTGGATATTTTCTCTATTTAAATCAGGGGAGGTTGCCAGTTCAAAACCCAATAGGATTTTTTAATGACTTTTTTCTTGACTGGGTATTTTCCCCATTTTACCAGTCACCTGAGGTAGAAAGCTTACATCCACAGCTTCCAGATAGCCCATAATTTGTTTGAGTCCTCTACACCACTGATCTCTCAGAATACTTCTGTTAGGTCTCTCTCTGAAGTGTAATAAGACTATGTTCAAGAACAGCCCAGTAGGACGGAAGAGGTAAGGCAGAATGGAGCTACCTCACAGCACTGGATGATGTCCCTCCTGCTTTTTCCTGCCCACCCCCCTGCTCCATCAACTTGTCAGCCAGGTTGCTTTTGGATACAGGTTTAGCATTCTTCCAGAAGAGAGAGACCCTCTCTTCGGAAATAGCCTGAGTAACAGGTCACTAGTATAGTAGAGGGGTTGCAAAGAACATCTCCCTCCCCCTTCACCCTAAGCCCTCTGGCTAAAAGAGAAAACAGGCATGGCCAGCATCACATAAAAGTAGTTTGTGAGGTGTAGGAATACCGTACAGTATGTGCAATGATGATATGCATATAACCCACAAAGTAAAAACAGCAGAAAGTAGAGTCATATGAAACCTTTTCTTGGCAGAAGGAGAAGTTATTTACTTGTATGTTGATTCATTTATTAGATTTATATCCAATATGGATAAAGCCAGCAGTATATAGCTGATAGAATCCAGTTTGTTTTCCAGGTCCCTAGCAAGTTGTCTCCAACATCATCATTGACACAATGTAGATTATTCATATGGCAAAACTTTTTCAGGAGAAGGGTGACAAGACTACTGTACTTAAAAACTGGAGCAGCTAAAGATGAATTCTAATGGTGGGGGGTGGGGGTGAAATTAAGGTGATGTCACAAGGACATATCCTGTACAAATTAGTGAGGCATCTGTGCTGTGGTTAGTGGGACATAAGAGTGTGCTCAATGTCAGGCATATGTTAATATAACAGTGTTTTCTCTTATATTCCCTATTCTCTTTTAGGGAAGGCCTCCATCAAAGGTATTTCAAAAATAATCTGTTTATCATCATATGCATAATTTATGGATAACCATGTTAAAATATACCAAGCTGCAATCTTTTCATTAAGCCAAGATCAGGCAATGACACGTTGCCATTATGTTTCATGAATGTTTTCAACATTTGAATGAGTGGATCTATGATGAAGTAGTAATAGGAGAAGATTTTAATGAAATATTGGATCCAGAGCTTGATAGAAATAGACCAAAGGAAAAAAAATCATTAGTGAGGGAAACAATTAAGACCTGTACTGAAGAATTGAGTTTAATAGACCCTTGGCGTGTGATGCATCCAACTAAAAGAGAATATATATTTTATTGAAATGTGCACCAGAATTTTTTTAGGTTTTATTATTTCTTAATATCATCAACTCTATATTATCAAATTCAAGAATGTAATATTGATCTTTGTTATGTATCAAACCATAGTGCAATTATTTTGAATTGTGTGTTTCAAAAACCAGCTAAGGCATTGAGAAATTGGTATTTCAATGTTTCTCTGTTGAATGATAAAGAATTTGTACAACAAATGTGGGTAGAGACTTTGCAATACTTTGATCTGAATTCAGGAACATCAGGTGCCCAAATTTTTGAATGGGAAGCATATAAATCTTATATCCAAGGTCAAATTATTGCTTGTGCATCTTATAAAAATAAGATTAAAAATAAAAGGGAAATAATTTGAAAGATGAATTGAAACATTTATGGGCGCAGATGGTTAGAAGCCCATCTACTACTTGTATAGAGAAATATGAATTAAATATCACAGCAGACAGAATTCATGCTAACATGATTATGACAGATATTGGGAGAATGGTGAAAGACCAAGTAAAATTTTGGCTAATTGTTTAAAACAAACAAAGGATAGGGCTATGATTCCAATTAAAGAAAGTGATGAAATATATAAAACTTCAAAGGATGTAATTGTCAATTTTTAAAATTTTATTCACAATTATATAGCAAACCAGAAAATATATTAAATGAGGATATAGAGGACTTTTTAGATAATATAAATCTACCATACCTAGATGATACACAAAAACAACTTTCATTTGTTCCACTATCTGAGGTAGAGATTAAACAAATAATTTTAAAAATGTCAAGAGGTAAAACACCAGGATTGGATGGATTTCCTATAGGATGGTATAAAACATTTATAGATCTTTTGGTGCCAAAACTCTGTCAATTGTATGATGAGATACTTGATAAGGGAATATTATCAGAGGCATTTTATCAGGCTTGTATTGCAATTATACCAAAACCAGGTAAAGATCATACTCAATGTGCTAATTATTGTCCAATTTCTCTGATTAATGTTGATACAAAGATCTTAACAGCAGTGCTAGCAAATAGATTAAAGCAGATGATACCATTTGTTATTAAGAATGATCAAGCAGGGTTTATAAAAACTAGATAAGCAGCCGACAGCATTAGGACAGTTGTAGACTTAATAGATTTGAATAAAAATAAAGACCAATTTGTAATTCTATCTTTAGATGCGGAAAAAGCTTTTGACAAAATATATAGACAGTACATGTTTGCTGTATTAAATAGATTTGGATTTCCCTTGAAATTTATAAAATGGATTAAGATATTGTATGAGTTGCCCAAATCTAAAGTAAAGGTTAATGGTATTCTTTCTGCTACTTTCCCATTATTTAGAGGGACTAGACAAAGGATGTCCATTTTCACCCTTGCTTTTCAATATCTGCATGGAACCCTTGGCTTCTGCTATTAGACAACATAGGGAGATTTACAGAGTAGTACATAATTCAGTTGAACACAAATTAGTTTTATTTGCAGATGATATTCTTTTGTTTACTACTAAATCAAATCTACCATTCCAATGTTGATGCAAATGATAGATGCCTTTAGTAAAATAGCAGGATTAATTCTATTAATTGGTCCAAATAGGAATTGATGCCAGTAGGTGAAAATTTAGTTATCCATCCATTTAAGAAATATCAATTTTGTATTTGTACTGAATCCATTAAATATTTAGGTATGTGCATACCAAAAGATATAATTCAGTAACATCCAATATAAATAAAATATGTAAAGAGGTTTCTTTAGATGTGGATAGATGGGAGTCATTAAACCTTACCCTTGGGGAAAGGTGAATGCTTTCAAAATGAATATTATTCCCAGATTAATTTATATTCTGAGAGGAATTCCTGTTCAAATATCTGGAAGATATCTTCAGAAAATAAATTCTTTGTTTAGCAAATTTTTATAGGGTTCTTCGATTCCGAGAATATATTTACAGAAAATGCAACTACCAATTAATGAGGGAGGATTCGGTTTTCCAAATCTGGAGCTATGTCATCAAGCTTACCTATTGTTAAATATTAAATACTGGAAGCCAACAATTGGTGTGAATTTTTCGATTTGGGCAACATTGGAATATATATATATATAGCACCTTTGGTTGAATGGACAGTATTAGGATCTAAATACAACAGAATTCTAATATCTTCGGAAACGATTATGTCAGTTAGAAAGCTATGGAATGGAATGTCTAATCAAAAAAGATTTGACCTCTTTTCCCATGCTAAATTGACTTTATGGGGAAACCCAACAATAAAAATTGGGAAAAAAGATAGTGATATGGAAAAGCAGGGATACTGACTCTGGATCAATTGATAGATGATGATGAATTTTTAACATATGCTGTGCTAAGAGATAAATATCATCTATCAGATGTATCCCAATGGCAATACAGTGGAACCTCAAGTTACAAATTTAATCCGTTCCGTGACTCTGGTTGCAACTCGAATTGGTCGCAACACGAGGCAAATTTTCCCATAAGGTTCAATGTAATTACCGTTAATCTGTTCTGGCGTCCGCGGACCACACGTCAGGGGCGGAAAAACAGCCGCAGACCACGCAGCAGGATGGAAAAATGGCTGCGGACCACGTGGAACGGGCGGAAAAATGGCCGCAGACCACGTGGAACGGGCGGAAAAATGGCCGCGGACCACGTGGAACGGGCGGAAAATGGCCGCGGATCCGGTTCATAAATCGAGGCGAGTTCGCAAGTCGAGGTAAATTTTTGGGGCCGGAGCTGGTCATATCTTGAAAAATTCGTAAGTAGGGGCGTTCGTTACTAGAGGTACCACTGTATTTACAGCTACAATATTTGTTAACAATATTGTTTGGCCAGCAGCGTTTTCAGCTTCTGAGACACTTGAGATATTAGAACACCTTTTATATATATTTGTTATCAATAAATCAATGTGATATGCAAATGTTAAGGGAGCAGTGGAATAAATTAGAGGTTTCTAAATTGCCTAGACAATGGGAGTTTTAAATTCTATAGCAAGAGTTTCAATGGACCTTAAACTATTACTTATACAACAAAAAGTAATATTTAGAACTTACTGGACTCCACTACGCTTATATAGAAAAGGATTGTCAAAAACAGCATTTTGTTGGAGATGTAATAATGCCTCTTTAAAGCATATGTTTTTACAGTGTCCTATACTTACTAAGTTTTGGGAGAAATGAGTGGACTATATAAATATGATTGTGCAACAAAAGCTAAAATTTTCAGAGGATAATATTCTTTACCTAGTACATGGAACTTGACAATTGGGCAACATAAATGGATTCCATGCCCTTATTATGGCCAAAAGATTGATATTGCAGCATTGAAAAGATAAATGTACGGCACCATTTATTCAATGGATTGAAGGCCTGACTGTGCTTGCCACTTATAAGCAGATTCCCTATAGACATAGACTTTGTAATATGGGACTCATTTATACAAAATACAGTAGGTTAAAAAAATGATAGTTACATAAATGTATTGGAATTATATATGTATCTGAATAATATTTGCATTAGATAAATATAGATTTATAACTATTTACTGTTATGATATATTATGCTGTTTCTTATTTTCTTTGTATTTTTGTCAGTTTTTTTATGTTTTGTGTTTTTCTTTTTTATTAATTAAAAAGCAATTAAAAATATTTAATTTTTTTTTTTAATGTTGCCACTTTAAAAAAAATATTCTGATCATAGGACTGGTGTTTCTTTCCTTTATTCTTTCTCTCTCTGTATGAAAGTATTGGTTTGGAAATGGCTTGGTAGGTCCAAGTTGACAATGTACCAAACTATAGGCTATGAGAATCTGTTTTAGTTTTGCATATTTATTTAAAATTTTAAAACCTGTAGTTACATATAAACTGTTCCAACTATTTTTAACAGCAAAGAACCAATCACAATTGGTTCTTTGTACAGAATCCTTCTGAACCAAGGGGAGAGAGTATTCTTTAATTAACCAGGTTGTTAAATACATATAATGCATTACTTAATTGTTCTTGTGTCTTTGTGAGGTAAGAAAATCAATTAGTGTAGTCAGGGCGATCTATACTGTTATCTAGGCTCAAGGTTGTGAGAGTCAGAAGAAGGAACTGTTACCAATTTCTAGACCTCTTTCCTCAAATTTCCTCCCAGTTCCCCAAATGCCATCTTCCCCTGACCCATCACAATCAAAATTCATTAACCATCTTTCCCCCAACTATAATATTCTCACAGCTTGTCCCAAAGAACAAGAGAACCCTCCCAAAATGTGAGCTACCTAACACCCTGGCAATGTGAAAGCTCTCCAACCACTTACCACCTATCAATTACTTCAGTTCTTGGGACTGAATTTACCTACTTTTTCTTAAGATTTCCTTTTTTAAATTGTCTGTATAAATCCAATTTAGACTTTTTTTTTTTTTTTTGTCTGCGCTCAGTCATTGCTGACCCTGCAGTGACTGCTTGGACGAGTCCTTGCAGTTTTCAAGGCAATTGTTTTTTGGAAGTGGTTTGCCAGAACCTCCTTCCTAGGGCAGAGCCCAGCTGGCGAGTGCAGGAGGCGGGGTTTCCGTTGCTTCGTGCCCTTTTGGGGTGCGTGCGGTTTTTCGCGCTTACCAGCAACTGCTCCCAACTCCTTTTTTGCAAGGCGCCGCCAGCATTTTTCCTCCCACCGGAGTGAGAGTCCCCATTTATCTACTCATGTAAGTTTTCGAACTGTTGGGTTGACAGGAACTGGGGAGGAAACAGGAGCTCACCCTGTTTAACGCGAAGGTTGGACTCGAACCGCTGAAGCGTCGACCATTTCTGGCCGGCAACTTTCAGTGTCATTAAGCTGCTGCGCCACCGCGTCCCCCTAATTTAGACTAACTCTTGATCTCCATTTTGTGGCTTTGTTATTAGAAATCTGTTAATGGCTAGAAATAAAATAACTTTTGTAAATAAATGGATTAAGTGACTAGAACCTTGCTTTTCTGATAATTCTGTGACCTTATAGCTCCTTATATTCTAGCGGTGGCTGCAATTCCTGAATTCTTCATTTACAATAGTCATTGGTTAGCTTTTTAAAAAAAGTTCTTCAATATGGTTTTAAAAATTTAGTTCAAATGCATTGCCTATCATATTAAATGTATATTCTGAAAGATTGGTTAATCAGAATTTTAGTAAATTGGTAAGAACTTTCTGTGACAGAACATTCAGTAGTTGCCCAATTAATAGACTAAGACTGTGAGGTGGATTTTACAAAAGTGAATGGTCCTGTGAGTAGTCTGGTCATAAGACAGATAAGGTTTTATACACTATTATCAGCACCTTGAATTAGCAACTGACAACCAGCACTGCAACAGAAGCCACAGTATCATTTTCTGCTAGCTCTCAGAAAAAGGAGCAAATGCAGCATCCCCAAGCTTCAGCAATTCAAGATACCATAGCCAAAGGTATCAACAGTTACATAAAGATATGGGAATATCATAAAGGTTACGCTCCCTTTGTTTCTCTCCAAATATAGATAATCTCTGTTCCAAACCCAGGTCTAAAACCAGGCTGAAAAGGATCAAGGTAATCCACTTTATTAAGAATTCCTAGAGCTGCAGTGCCTTTGCCTTTTCCAACAAGCCCAGCACAAATTTATAGAAAGTCCCATATTCTTTGCAATGAACATCTGTAATAGTTATTTAAGGTAAAATTAAGACAGGAGAGTTGTGGAGAAAAACATTTAAAATGTATGTGTACAGACAGAGATAGATTGACAATATTTTAAAGATGAAGCTGTTCTAAGGCACCAAAAGTTACATAATGAATTTAAAAACAGTGCTGATTTCAAATTTTCATTTATGATGAAGAGAGGCTTCAGGTATTATGAACTAAATTCTTTATAGCTCAGTGATATGACTGATTCTTCTTAACTGAGTCTAATAAGGATTATTTCACACTTAGAAATTTCTTTGGACATCTAAACTAGTTCTGCTGTAGCAGAAGAACGGATAATTCCTTTTGTCTAATTTTTACCCCTGTGTTTTGCAAAAACTTCAAGAAATATTTTTTTGCACAGAATGATTGCAGTGCAAAAGATTTCTTCAAAGTCAGAAAATGGCATCAGTGATAGACAACCAGGCCATTAGACAGCTTGGACTCTGCAGTGTTGGCAAATATTGAATGGGAATATTCATAGCAAATAAAGCAAATACATAAGCTTATAATTTTGAAAATAGTAATTAAAGACTTTTACCTGGTTTACACAGAAAGTGATTCCAGTTTAACTGTATGAAATGAAAAATAAAAATGTAGAATTATGTGAAGTTCAGAAGCTCTTTTGATGTGAAGTTCACTTCTCAGAAACAATGACAATTTCATTTACTCATGATATTTATATTTATTTATTTAATGAATTTGTCACTGCCCATCTCATTGAACAACTCTATCAATTTGAAATGTAAATTATTTGCAAATATTAAAAAGAAAAAAATGTGTGTTTTCCCCAGACCCTTCTTCTTATCCACAAAATCATAAATGTTCCCCTTACGATCTGTGGCTAAGAAAGGACTGGAAGAAGGGACTGGAAGAGTACAACTTCAGGCTCATGAACATGTTAAATACTTGGGGGGGAAACTAATACATGCAATATGGTCCTCATCTATCTGCGTCTTTATATCAAAAACAGGCTACTTTATCTATAGGTCTTAGCTGCATTGAGTGGCAGTTTATGCTCAGTGGAAAAGATGTATATAGAGAGAAACAATAAAGTTAGGTGAATTATAGAAAAAAATGAAGGTTAGTGCTTGCAAGAAAGAAAACAGAAATTATTTAGAAGGTAAGATTGCAGAATAAGTGTTCCTCAAAAGGAAAGGGGATAAAAATACAGAGTCTCTCCGTTAATTATTCCCTCAGCTATTGCCCTTAATAGCTAATAGGTGCAGAAAGCCAGTGCACACTATACAGTGGGGCAAAAAAGTATTTAGTCAGCCACCAATTGTGCAAGTTCTTCCACTTAAAAAGATGAGAGAGGCCTGTAATTTTCATCATAGGTATACCTCAACTATGAGAGACAAAATGGGGGAAAAATCCAGAAAATCACATTGTCTGATTGTTAAAGAATTTATTTGCAAATCATGGTGGAAAATAAGTATTTGGTCACCTACAAACAAGCAAGATGTCTGGCTCTCACAGACCTGTAACTACTTCTTTAAGAGGCTCCTCTGTCCTCCACTCGTTACCTGTAGTAATGGCACCTGTTTGACCTTGTTATCAGTATAAAAGACCCCTGTCCACAACCTCAAACAGTCACACTCCAAACTCCACTATGGCCAAGACCAAAGAGCTGTTGAAGGACACCAGAAACAAAATTGTAGACCTGCACCAGGCAGGGAAGACTGAATCTGCAATAGGCAAGCAGCTTGGTGTGAAGAAATCAACTGTGGGAGCAATAATTAGAAAATGGAAGACATACAAGACCACTGATAATCTCCCTCGATCTGGGGCTCCACGCAAGATCTCACCCTGTGGGGTCAAAATGATCACAAGAACGGTGAGCAAAAATCCCAGAACCACACGGGGGGACCTAGTGAATGACCTGCAGAGAGCTGGGACCAAAGTAACAAAGGCTACCATCAGTAACACAGTATGCCACCAGGGACTCAAATCCTGCAGTGCCAGACGTGTCCCCCTGCTTAAGCCAGTACATGTCTGGGCCGTCTGAAGTTTGCTAGAGAGCACTTGGATGATCCAGAAGAGGATTGGGAGAATGTCATATGGTCAGATGAAACCAAAGTAGAACGTTTTGGTCTAAACTCAACTCGTTGTGTTTGGAGGAGAGAGAATCCTGAGTTGCATCCAAAGAACACCATACCTACTGTGAAGCATGGGGGTGGAAACATCATGCTTTGGGGCTGTTTTTCTGCAAAGGGACCAGGACAACTGATCTGTGTAAAGGAAAGAATGAATGGGGCCATGTATTGTGAGATTTTGAGTGAACACCTCCTTCCATCAGCAAGGGCATTGAAGATGAAACGTGGCTGGGTCTTTCAGCATGACAATGATCCCAAACACACCGCCTGGGCAACAAAGGAGTGGGTTCGTAAGAAGCATTTCAAGGTCCTGGAGTGGCCTAGCCAGTCTCCAGATCTCAACCCCATGGAAAACCTCTGGAGGGAGTTGAAGGTTCGTGTTGCCCAGTGACAGCCCCAAAACATCCCTGCTCTAGAGGAGATCTGCATGGAGGAATGGGCCAAAATACTAGCAACAGTGTGTGAAAACCTTGTGAAGACTTACAGAAAACGTTTGACCTCTGTCATTGCCAACAAAGGATATATAACAAAGTATTGAGATGAACTTTTGATATTGACCAAATACTTATTTTCCACCATGATTTGCAAATAAATTCTTTAAAAATCAGACAATGTGATTTTCTGGATTTTTCCCCCCATTTTGTCTCTCATAGTTGAGGTATACCTATGATGAAAATTACAGGCCTCTCTCATCTTTTTAAGTGGGAGAACTTGCACAATTGGTGGCTGACTAAATACTTTTTTGCCCCACTGTACCTTTCAACAATATTTTCAATAATTCTCTCTATTACACATACAGCCATACACACACCACACTCAAATATTTATGAATTCTCTTATGGATATTTAAATTATTAGGGCCATCGTAATTAAGCAAGATCCCCTCAATTTTTGGTAAGGGCCATTGAGAGTGAATTCTAGAAGTCAAACTCACCCCAGTGGCATAAATATATGCATCATTATCTGGCTCAGTGGTAATCTGGGTGGGAAGCAGAATAGCATCCCTATCATGAGCTACATAAGAAGGCTATGTCCAGAGCAATGAGATTGTTCACCTAAACAGAAGGATGTACAATTGTACAAATATATTTAGAGACTACATTTTCCTGAGATGTGATTTACAAATCCGCCCTCAAAAAATTCACACGTTTCTCAAATTGTGCAGTTTGCTCAGTTCTTTCTTGAGTACATGAAACCACTAATATGAGCATGTAAAATTCCAGGAAAGGGGAATCCTGAGGCAGATACCGCTTTCCTTGTATCACTTGCCAAGGCATGTAAGTTACTGTAGATCAATGACTTCTCCCTGTTGCTCTGCAATCATGTCGTTTGATGTTTTTTCTGTTGTTGCTTTTTCTAATGGTGCTTTAGGAGACCTCAGAAATGTCTCATCCTATCGTTTTTATCCTATAGCTTTTTCCCAATTCCAGAGTTGGGATTATGTCCTTATTTCTTTTTGTAAACTGTATATAACCACAAACACTGCACATTTTATTTCAAATGGATTGCTACTACGGGACAATAAATTCAATAGTTCGAATGAATATTTTTATTAGAGTCACTGACCAGAATTGCAAACAAAAACACATTAAAAATAAAAATAGAGAAAAACAAAATAAGATAAAATATTACAATTGGTGGTGGGTTTGTCAGTGGATAATCAAAGTCTGCCTAATTTTACAGGCAGTATAACAAAATTTAGCTACATTCAAGGAGGCTGAATCATCCTGATCCAATAACAACTGTGCATAAAAAAGACCAGAATTCCCCGGGTATTTTACGAGGTAAGGAGTTATAATGCAGGTCCTTGAGTCCTTATAAAGGATATAGTGTGGCAGGACAGGAGCTGTAGCTTCAACAGCCCCTTGTCCACAAGGGCACAGTCTCAGCTCATCAATTAAAGTACGCAAACCCTGAGAAAAAGGCTCATTTCTTGCCTTCTTTGGATTTAGGCATCCTATTAACACCTCCTATGATGTCTCCCCAGTTGTATCCCCCCGAAAATATGAATAAATCATTGTGGGGGCTAGATGGGGATGCTGAAGATCAAACTGACAAAGAAGAATTCTTATCCTGGTGATTAGCAACCATGCAGAGATAGAAGTCTGGCTTTGGGTCTCAGGCCATCCCTGGAATTGCCTCTTCTGATACTGATGTTTTCTCTGATCCCCAAAATATACCCATTATCTGACAGCTGAACACCAAACAGTATGAATCAGCTTATGTCCCCACCATTCTTGAGGATCTGCCTCTTACAATGGCCACTACTGGGAACTCAGATTGACATTTGGATACCTCTAAAACCCTAACGATTCTTTCATGGAATATCACAGGCTGGAAGGCTAAATCCAAAGACTCTGCTTTCATGAATTATGTTGCTGAATTTGACATAGTTCTGCTTCAAGAAACCTGGCTAGATAACAGCTTGTTTATAAGTGGGTATAAGTCTTTCTGACTTGCAGCAGCTCCTGGAGCAGGACAAGGTAGATTGTATGGTGGCTTAAGTAAATTCAGTAGTTTAAATGTAAAAGCAGTCCTAAGCTCAAAATGGAATTAAGAAACACTGGGATATGTTATTTTTCATACAACAACTAACACTGCAATGTATTTATTTAAGAAAGTTTAGTACTAACCAGCTGTCCACTGAAATGTGTTCTCTATGATCAGGGCAAACTTGTCTGGGTTGTGCTCTGAAAGGTTATTTGCGCCATGCCAAACCTATTCTCAGAATTCTTCTAAATAATTCCTTGTTTGCTTGGGCTCAAGAACTCAAATGGGCAAGTTTGCTTAAAGCATCAAGGTCTATTCCAAAGCAAAACAGCAAAGAGATTTATTGGAAATGGTGTTTGGAGACAAAACTAGAGGAAAATATTGAGTACTTAGTTTAGCAACTGAAGGGAGGCAGTTATGCTGTTTATGTCACTACAGTCAGTTGTGGTGTATTACCTCTCCATCCTACAAAAAGCAGGTCAGGCACGCCTGCCTGCCTGCCTGCCTGGATTCATTCATAAAAACCAACATGTCCACTTTCTAAAGTGCCACTATCCAAACACAAATAGAAGCCATACTCTGTTTTGTTTCATTGTGATCTCTCTTGGCTACTTTAAAGGAAGTCTTTATTTCCAGCATCAGCATACTGCTTATTATCTGTCTCAAGCTGATAACAAGAAATAATTTTGTCTCCTCTACTTGCTTTGACTTTTGATGGAAAACAGGGTACTCTAAGGATAAATCTCCAGAAACTAGTAAACAGTAACTTGTTCTCACTAACCTGGATCAATATTTTGATAGCACTTTTTTTAAGACTGTAGATGGGGTCTTATATTATAAAAAGTTCCTTCTGGAAGCAAGAAGGGTGACATAAGAAAAAAAAAGTTGCCAAATGTTGTAGTCCCAGATCCTGGATGTGGTTCCTTAAAAATATTACAGCCCAGAAGACATGCTTGTTACTTGTCTGGATTACAGAGTTGGATTATGTATTTTAAGCATCTGGCTTGCAGTCTTATGTTTTATTAGCAGTGGTGTCTGACTTTCCAGCATAATTCTTCCTTTTCTTTGCCTTGGACACATCCCAGTCTGGCTCCCACCCTTCTGTGTCTGACACACAACATACATCTGAAAAAGAAAGAGGCTCAAAACAGTTATTTCTGTCTTACAGACACCATAAAGGATTTACAGAGCAAGCATTTTAAAATAGCATTTGTGTCACTGGATAATGGAGAGCTTGAGTGAAGTCATGAAAAGTCCATTTTAGACAAAAACTTGACAGAATGAATATAGTTGAATAGGATCACTTGTGATATTCACACTTTTCATGTAGAGAAGCAAAAATGAGAAGAATTAAATGTTTAGATTTAAATATTTAATCTTTATGACTGACTCATAAGAAAGATAAGGAAAACATAATACTAAATCATAGTATACATTCTTCATTTTTTAAGCCCAAATCCAAATCCAAACACATAAAAACAAATCAGAATTTAGACCTACTCTCTCCTTTTTATTTTTTTATTTATTCAGCATTCTGGTCTCTTAAATTCAGATTAAATCTGTGATCTGTGTGCGTGCTGGAATGGAATACCAAGCTAAATCAAGTTATGGTATGGAGTGGGATTTAATTTTCTCTCCTCTGTCATTTACATGATGTAATCATCAACTTTCTTAAATTTGCTATTGTCTCCTAGCAACTTGGAGAAAGAAATAGATCTTTCAGCCTGTTGCCTAGTTATGCCTAAACTTTTTGGGTTGCTGGACACATCTGACATTTTGAGAGCCTCTTGTGGCCTTTCTTGCTAAATGGATGCCATGGAGGGCTTGCTTAGTCATAAAATGGCTGGCATCATTTGTCACAAGTTGATGAGCATGTTCCTAACTACGGCTTCTAGCCTTCACTCCCTTCCTGACACTCCACCTCTGAATGTTTTACTGCAGAATACATTTCTCTTTGGGGCATGTGGTAGGTGGAACTTAGAAATGAAAAACAAAAATTTAAAAACCACTAATATTTTGTTGGGAGTTTCAGAGGGTTGGATTATACTGAAGGCTGGTGCTTTGCTTAGCAGCATACCAGTTTCTCATCTATTTTTAGGATTTTCCTTTAGATTCTTTTATTTAAGTTAAGTGGGCATCAATGGCACCTGGTGAGCATCAATGATTTCTAGTGGATCACTAACTGAATATGAAGTTGGAGTGCACTTGGACCACTGTATCCAACTCTGGGCATGACACTTTAAGAGAAACAAAGTACAGGTAGAATAGATTCAGAGGAGAGCTACACGGATGATAAAGTAGCTGGAAACCAAACTCTAGGCATGTTCACAATAGCTTGCAAAAAAAGAGACTGAGTGGGACCTATGATAGCTACAAATATCTAAAAAGTTATCATGTGCAAGAGGAGTCAGAGCTCTTCTCTGTTGACACTGAGGTCAGTACAAGGGCCATCAGATTGAATTTAAAAGAAAGAAGATGAAGTCAAAACATTATGAGGAGTTTCCTGTTGGTAATATCAGTTATGCAGTGGCATAACTTGCCCATAACCGTGGGCAAGATTCCCTCTCAGTGTTTTTAAGCGAAAGTTGGAGATTAAACCTGGCAGAGATGGTTTAGCAAGCAGTTCAATTAGATGTCCTATGTGATGCCTTCCAATTAAACATTCTATGATTCTAACCTTGGCAGTCACTAGGAGTCAAAAATTGACTTGAAAGCACAAAAATAAGAGTGACATGGCTGCAAAAAAGGCAAATAAAATTTTAGGCTGCATTAATACAAGTATAATTTCCAAATTACAAGAAGAAATTGCATTTTAGTCTGAATTAGTCAGATCCCACTTGACACGTGACAGTTTGGGACACTACAATTTAAGCATGATTCAGACAAACTAGAATAGCTTTAGCAAATGGCAACAAGGCCATAGGATAATGGGTTTAAATTAGAGGGATTATTTTAAATTAAGATATTTGTCTTGGTTGAATATTAAAAAGAGAAAAGCTTCCTAACAATAAAAGCAGTTTAGCAGTGAAGCAATTTACCTAGAGAGGAGGTGGGCTCAAAATTTTTAGGTAACTTCAAGTAGAGGCTGGGCAGCAGTCTGGTGGAGATGCTTTAATTTGGATTCCTGCACTGAGCAGGTCAGATGTGCTCACCTATGTGCTTCTTTTCTATTATTTATTTCTGGCAACCATTGTTTGAGTTAAATAGATGTAATCTAGCCCCAAGAAACTAAAGTACATCATGAAGAGACTGATACTTCATAATAAAGAAGTAAAAAAGAAATCCAGTATTTATCTAGCATGACTCTGTAGTAACAGAAGAAAACAGCACTGACATTGTTTACCCAAATAGAAATATAAAGTAGTATTACCATTGTTGCCTCAAGTGAGTTAAAAGAAAGCTTTGTACAGTTCGCACATTTCCATTCCAATATTAGTCAGATCAACACAGATGCTCTTATATGTTTGGTATCATAATTGCAGTTTAATCAGCATAAGTTAGAAGTCAAGAAAGTTGCAAATAGAAATAAACTTCCTGGAAAAGTAAAATTCCAGATCTTACATTAGCAAATCCCACAAAATAGTTTACATGATAAATAGAACTGAAAAAGTACTCTGAATTGCAAATGCCACAAAAGAGGCTTTGAAAGTAACCCATCAGCTTCACTGAGATGATCAACATTATTCAATGTAGGTGACATTAGTGCTAAATCTTAATGTAGATATCAGTGTGTTCTAGGTAACATTTATGTGGATAATTTTAAAAACTTGAGGCCAATAGAGGTATTGGAAATAAATATTATATCTACTCATTTAAATGCTCACTAAAATCTGTATACATTCATGGAGCTATGTAAAATTGTATATGTGATATATACATATATGTATATGTATATATGAAGTCCAAGGGGTGATAGTAAAGAATGCATTGAAATATCAAGCAAGCATGAAGTATTTAAGCTTTTCCCAAAAAGTAGTTCACAGTATACACATTCTAGTCTATAGGGTTTACACTAAATTGTGAATTCCTATCTGCTTGTAATAGGACAGCCAGTTTTTCAATTTTAACAACATACAGGCCTAAAAATTTAGCAAGTGAATTAGATGCCTGCAAGCACTTCCTCCAGGAAAGTGAAGAGAAAGAAGATAGATCCAACGAATTAAACTGCATGCTGAGTTGCTCCAAAGCGCAGAGCTTAAAAACTAGGGTTGCTCTCTATCCTATCCTATCCAATCCTATTCTACCTGGGAAAACAATTTATTGTAATTTCTTTGTTTGTTGTGAACAGCCCAGAGTCATTGGGAGTCAGGTGGCATAGAAATTTAATAAATTATTATTATTATTATTATTATTATTATTATTATTATTATTATTCAGAACATTTATATTCCACACTTCCTCAACAAGACCAAGATAGCTAGCAGATATTAAAACATAATAATAATTTAAAAAATAATTTTCAACTTAACCACGATCAATGGCAAATTCCATGAAGCAAGAGCACTTTCTAAGTATTCTTTGACAGTATGCACTGGGTATTTGCAAATAATTTTTCCTTTGCTCACTGCTCAAGGTATCACAGTCCAGATTTTGTTATTTCCGACTTTTACATACCATTTAAACTGTTGCATTTGCACAAGACAAACATTCCATATACAAGTTTGATCCGCACTACCATCTTCTGGTCACATTAGGAGAATCTAATAACATCTGCCTTTGAAAAAGAATAGCCCTTCTTTGAAATTGAAGGGCTAACAACAGCTCTTCTTAGCCCTTCAGCTAAAGAATTAGTTGCTTCTTATAATCAATATAAAGAAATGAAATGCTAAAAAGCAATGAGGTATTCCAATGTCTTCCCTTCTATTAAATTTATGGGTATTGGAATATTGGGTTCCAGAAGAGGAAGGTGTTTCCTGGAAGAGCTCAGCATGTACAACTTGCAGCTATCGCCTCTCTTCATGAAGTGCAGACTGAGGTAGAAGCCTTGCCATCCTTCAAGGAGGATCAGCACTGAAGGGAATGGGGAAAAGCAGACTTGTTTGGGTGTCACCAAAGGGTTAAATTCACCAAACAAACAGCCTCTCTCAAGCAACAGCTAGCCATATTTTGCAGCAGTGAGGTCTGAACCATTTGCACTTCATAGTACTATACAGTAATTCCTTTGTTTTTAACAGTTACTTCTATTCTTTCCAGCCTGTAAGAGTACTAGTTGTGTGTATATGGCATAATTTTTGTTGAAGCTTTAAAGACATTCCAGAAGAACACTAAACCCATGTACAAAAGCACCAGAAACCACTGTTGATGGAAGTTGGGGAGAACTGCACCATGAAGCATCAAGGAGAGCCAGCTTAACTGCTGCTGCTGTTGTTGTTGTCTATCACCATCCACACTGAATGTTGTGTCATTTTATTGTAATAAAGTGATTGATTTCCAATAATCAAGCTCTTTCATGTTGCAAGCTGAGACATTTAATTAGGTACTTTTTAGCAGAAAATTAGCTCCAGGATATAGTTATTTCAGAACTCATCATTTTAAAAAAGAAATATGTAAACTAACAAAAATACCTTGTAAAGCTTCAAAAACATTACGCCACACACACAAAACTAGCTTGGAAAATAACGAATGTATAAAATCAACGCAGTATCCACATAGGTATTAATGAATGAGACAATGTCACCACCTGCTGCTCAAAATATTTATCCTGGTTTTATGTATTTACATAAATATTTACATATTTTTCTACTACTAGATTACTATAAACTAGTTTGCAACTATTCTTGTAAGTAGTTTTTAATTTTATTTTAAAATATCTGGAGTACTTAAAAGTAGTAGTATATTTACTTCTTGCAATTACATATTTCTATTTTAAAATGTTGACTTTTTAATGAAGAAATACTGGCACTAATCTGTATAGTGGAGTCCTTGGGGTTCTCTGAGCTTTGTTATTTTCTTGCAAACATTAAATTACCCAGCTAGGTAACATCTTCAGTGCTGAAATGGGATGGGGTTTGCTTTCTGTTTATATACTGTGGCATGGCTTGCCAGTGCTGGTGGGGGTGGGGTTTTTGTTTTGTTGGTCTGGTAGTTCCTTGATTAGGGATTGTTCACTGCTTGATTGTGTGCCTGGTGGTAACCTCTGCTTATCTGGGTGATGATTGCTGGTGAGGAGATGTTCTGGTCTTTTGTTTTCTTTTCTATTGTCTCTTTTGAATAGTGTGTAGATGCTGTTTATGTGTCTGTTGATTGCTGCCTTGTCTGAATACCAAGCTTCCAAGCATTCCCTTGCATTTTTGGATTTAGCTTGGTCTAAAATGCTGAGAGTTTCCCAGTTAAAACTGTGGTTGAGTCTGTCCATGTGTTGTGCAATTAAGGGGTTTTCATCATGTCTTCTGATTGCTAGCTGGTGTTCATGGATGCACTCTGCCAGCCTTCTGCCTGTCTGTCCTGCCTAGTGTTTGTGGCAGTCCTTACATTGTATGTTGTAGATGACTCCTGTTTTTTCTTCTTGTGCTACTGAGTCTTTTGGTGTACTTAAGATATTTTGGAGGGCTTTAGTTGGTTTGTGTGCTACAGAGATGCCATGTGGTTGTAATAGTCTGTTGGTGGTTTCTGAGACATTTCTGATGTATAGCAGTGTGATCCTTTTCATAGCTTGTGTTGGTTGTGTTGTAGTAGGTTGACTGGTCAGGCACTTTTTGATAAAGTTGCGTGGGTATCCATTTTGTTGGAAAATGTTGTATAGGTGGTCTTTTTCCTTTTTCTGCTGTTCTGGGTTGCTGCAATGCGTTTGTGCTCGCTTGAATAATGTTCTTACACAGTTCCTCTTGTGGGAGGTTGGGTTGTTACTTTGGTAATGGAGTACTTGATTAGTGTGGGTTGTCTTCTGATAAACTTGGGTTTCTAATTTACTGTTGTTTCCTCTGCTGATGAGGATATCCAGGAGGGGTAGTGTGTTGTTTTCTTCCTCTCTGGTGAATTTTATTCCTTTGAAGATGTTGTTGATGGTTTCATGTGTCTTCTCTAGTTGTTCCTTTTTTATTATAACAAAGGTGTCATCTACATACCGGATCCATACTTTAGGTTGTATGAGTAGAAGTGCTGTAGCTTCTAGGCATTGCATTAGAATCTCTGCTATGAGTTCTGACAGTGGTGATCCCATGGGTGTGCCTCTGATTTGTTGGAATATTTGTCCATCAAACTGAAAATAGGTAGTGAGGCAGAGGTTGATGAGGTCCATGATTCTGGGTATTTTGACCTGGGTGTATTTGGTTAGGTTGGGTGTGTTGTGTAGTACTGCTGATATGGATTCTTTCGCTAGTTCTGGGTTTATGGACATAAAGAGTGCTATGACATCAAATGAAACTGTCAGCATTTTAGACCAAACTAAATCCAAAAATGCAAGGGAATGCTTGGAAGCTTGGTATTCAGACAAGGCAGCAATCGACAGACACACAGAGATAAACAGCATCTACACACTATTCAAAAGAGGCAACAGAAAAAAAAAACAAAAGACCAGAACATCTCCTCACCAGCAATCATCACCCAGATAAGCAGAGGTTACCACCAGGCACACAATCAAGCAGTGAACTAATCAAGGAACTACCAGAAGAACAAAACAAAACCCCCACCAGCACTGGCAAGCTATGCCACAGTATATAAACAGAAAGCAAACCCCATCCCATTCCAGCACTGAAGATGTTACCTAGCTGGGTAATGAAACGTTTGCAAGAAAAGAACCAAGCTCAGAGAACCCCAAGGACTCCACAGTTCAACCCTGAGCTACACTTATTTGCCTCTATTGGTACTAATCTGTATGTTGAAAAAATGTGATGGAATTCGCATAAAATGCAAATGGGTCAGACCTCCCTGCTGCAAAGTGGATGCCTTGAAAATTAGTCTTTACTTGGCAGGGGCTGTTTGCTTGCTGAATTTAACCATGTTGTGACACCTCAGCGAGACTTTGTTCTCTTTTTCTCCTTTTCTTGTCCAGTTACCTCTTCCCCTTGGTAAAGCATATTGCTAACATGAGCACTTTATAATAGTAGTGCATGCCTTGCCAGGTTCTAACAGGGAAAATAGGGGCATTGCAATGGGTAGCTTTGCCAGCTTACAAAAGTAGAACAGTTCTTTGGGAAATATTGTGAGATATACACATCTGCTATAAAGAGAAACTATGTTTCCAAGCAGCTCAGGAAGGCTGGTACCTGTCCCTAGTGGGCAAATAATATTTAAGTAGAAGTTACATTCAAGTAAATACAGAGAATTTCAAGATGTATTCAGTGAAGGTAAAGATGACCAGCTGCTTCCACAGTGGCCTTATTACTTATCAACTCAATTGTAGTGTAGTGGTTAAGATGTTGGCCTAGAATTTGGGAGACCCAGGTTCAAGTCTGTCCTTAGCCACAGAAGCTCAGTGAGTGCCTTTTGGCCAGTTGCAGTTTCTCAACCCAACTTTTTTCAAAAGAAGCCAGTGGGTGGGGTCACAGGATTTTGTGGTGGGGAAAAACTGGAAGAAGGAGTGTTATATCCAGAGTCTTGAGCTCCTGGTGGGAAAGGGGGATATAAATCCAACAAACAATCCAAGGCTAAGGTTCCCATACTATAGTGCAACTTGCTCCTTTTCAGAGCCTAAATCAGAAGCCCTCAGAGATTTTTTTGGAGAAGAATCTGCAGTGGGGATTCATCCAACCATCTACATTACTAATGCCCAACCCAGTCTCTTAATCAACCAACCAATCCCATCGGATAAACTTCATCTAACTTACCAATTGTCAGGCTTTGAACAAGATTAGTGGGCAGAATCAAGAACTTTTGCCTCTAACTACTGATTTGATTGATGCCTAAGGCCACAATCTTTACCAAAGTGGATCTGCAGAAAGCACACTATATAGCATTCATTAAACCTGTGGGTGAATGGCCATTTTGAGCATACAGTAATGATGTTTGGCCCATGTTCCAGCATTTTATAAAGTATATCTTTAGAAATTTGCTGGATCAATTTGATATAGTTTCTTTTACTAATACCCAAGAAACCCCAGAGGCAACAATACCATACCCTGAATTTCACAGCTGTCCTAGGCCCTGCATTCTTGTTAGAGAACATGTACTGTCAGATCAAGCGCACATTCAGAAATTCCACAGCAATTATCAGCACAGCATTAATTATGGTCTTATATATTACAGATGCATTTATGCACCACCAGGGGATGCCTGAACTGAACCCAACTTCTGAACTGAATTATAGTGCTTATATTTTGATAATCAGGTTTAAGGCACTACATCTTCTAATCTGATGGCCACAGGTCAAGGCAGATGTGCATGACTATTTTTTATTTATTATTCAATTTGTATGGCTGCTCATCCCAGAATATAGGTTTTTTTGTATTTCTTGGTTGCCTGAGCAACAGGTTGCTCAAACAATGAAAAAACAAATGAATATACACAGCAACCCAAAGAACTGAGCATTTTCCATAGTTTTCATATAATTCGGGACAATGTAGTTAGTGTCAGTGTTTTGCACGCTAACTGGATACCTGATCGATAAACACATTTACACAATAAAAAATAGGATGGCAGTCACTATTGCAGCCAAAAGAAGCATAAGGATCAGGCAAAGAGGTCAGGGCTCAGAATGAAGCAGGTGGTCTCAAAGGAAACCAACACAGCTTTTTCTTTGTTCTTTTGCCTACCACTAGTGATTAAAATCTCATGTTCAAAAACTTTTGCCCAACAGCAGATAAATTCACTTTTATTAATCAACAACTCAGTTACCTGAATATTTCGCAGATATGTCATGTAGAATGCATTCAAAGGTGATGAGGAAAAAAGCAGTCAAAACTCACTGGCAAGCAAAAACCTTCTGGCAAAAAAGGAACAAGAGCCTCAGCAGAGCCAGTTGGAGCCACAAGATGACTTCCACAAAACATGTAATTTCAGACCACATCCCTGATGAGTATCACTGCACCTACAGTGGGGCAAAAAAGTATTTAGTCAGCCACCAATTGTGCAAGTTCTCCCACTTAAAAAGATGAGAGAGGCCTGTAATTTTCATCATAGGTATACCTCAACTATGAGAGACAAAATGGGGGGGAAAATCCAGAAAATCACATTGTCTGATTTTTAAAGAATTTATTTGCAAATCATGGTGGAAAATAAGTATTTGGTCAATATCAAAAGTTCATCTCAATACTTTGTTATATATCCTTTGTTGGCAATGACAGAGGTCAAACGTTTTCTGTAAGTCTTCACAAGGTTTTCACACACTGTTGCTAGTATTTTGGCCCATTCCTCCATGCAGATCTCCTCTAGAGCAGGGATGTTTTGGGGCTGTCACTGGGCAACACGGACCTTCAACTCCCTCCAGAGGTTTTCCATGGGGTTGAGATCTGGAGACTGGCTAGGCCACTCCAGGACCTTGAAATGCTTCTTACGAACCCACTCCTTTGTTGCCCAGGCGGTGTGTTTGGGATCATTGTCATGCTGAAAGACCCAGCCACGTTTCATCTTCAATGCCCTTGCTGATGGAAGGAGGTGTTCACTCAAAATCTCACAATACATGGCCCCATTCATTCTTTCCTTTACACAGATCAGTTGTCCTGGTCCCTTTGCAGAAAAACAGCCCCAAAGCATGATGTTTCCACCCCCATGCTTCACAGTAGGTATGGTGTTCTTTGGATGCAACTCAGGATTCTCTCTCCTCCAAACACAACGAGTTGAGTTTAGACCAAAACGTTCTACTTTGGTTTCATCTGACCATATGACATTCTCCCAATCCTCTTCTGGATCATCCAAGTGCTCTCTAGCAAACTTCAGACGGCCCAGACATGTACTGGCTTAAGCAGGGGGACACGTCTGGCACTGCAGGATTTGAGTCCCTGGTGGCATACTGTGTTACTGATGGTAGCCTTTGTTACTTTGGTCCCAGCTCTCTGCAGGTCATTCACTAGGTCCCCCCGTGTGGTTCTGGGATTTTTGCTCACCGTTCTTGTGATCATTTTGACCCCACAGGGTGAGATCTTGCGTGGAGCCCCAGATCGAGGGAGATTATCAGTGGTCTTGTATGTCTTCCATTTTCTAATTATTGCTCCCACAGTTGATTTCTTCACACCAAGCTGCTTGCCTATTGCAGATTCAGTCTTCCCTGCCTGGTGCAGGTCTACAATTTTGTTTCTGGTGTCCTTCAACAGCTCTTTGGTCTTGGCCATAGTGGAGTTTGGAGTGTGACTGTTTGAGGTTGTGGACAGGGGTCTTTTATACTGATAACAAGGTCAAACAGGTGCCATTACTACAGGTAACGAGTGGAGGACAGAGGAGCCTCTTAAAGAAGTAGTTACAGGTCTGTGAGAGCCAGACATCTTGCTTGTTTGTAGGTGACCAAATACTTATTTTCCACCATGATTTGCAAATAAACTCTTTAACAATCAGACAATGTGATTTTCTGGATTTTTCCCCCATTTTGTCTCTCATAGTTGAGGTATACCTATGATGAAAATTACAGGCCTCTCTCATCTTTTTAAGTGGAAGAACTTGCACAATTGGTGGCTGACTAAATACTTTTTTGCCCCACTGTACATTGCCCACAAGCAGTGTCTTAGGCAAGATATTAGGGAAAATGCCACTTCCAGAGCCTAGCACCTTAAGCTGTCCTTGGGCTGCCTCAGCTGTGGGAGGCCACTGAGGTACAGACATGTAGACTTGTGCTTGAAAATGGTTAATGCGCTGTCTCTACACCAGGACAAGGAGGTTGTATGGATTTGCTGAATAAGTCCCTAAATATCCCATTCAATAAACATCATTCTTTACTTACTATGCACTACACCCCATTTTTTCTCACTAGGGTTTCCTTGTCAGTTTTTGCTGTAAATCAGCCAGTGCAGCAGCTGCACTGAGTTCTTGTACTCTGGAAAAAACAACTAACCCAGACCAGACAAAAATTATAAGATTTATATAAACAGAAAGAGATGGGGAACAATAATTGTGGGCAGTAAACTGAGTATTTACTAAGGATCTCCCAATGCAAGTCCTAACCTTTTTCATTGCATTATGCCCCTTTCCTTTGTAACAACCTGCTGTTTGCAGTTACTAGCTTTATTAGATACACATCTTACATTTCACTTGCTTTTTGCTGCCTTTCTTCCTTGGCGATGTGAATGTGATGTATTCCCTACCTATACTAAATGTGGAAAAATCCAGTCCTAGACTTTCATCTCCACAATTGCGAACTGCTGCATCTAGTAGATTGGAAAAGGGATGGATCCGCAGATCAATCATTGGGAAATCCATATTTGTTTGTTTTTTTTGCAAAGGAGGCACCCAAAACTGCAGGGTTTTTGAGTAGGGTATCTGAATCCATGGGGACAAAGAGGTTTTGTGATTTAATAGTGATTTCTTTATGTCAAAAAAAGCTTTGAATTATTCTACAGGTCAGTTTCTGAAGGGACAGGCGCCGAAACCAGTAACCTGATCCTCATGTTCATTAATTTACCGAAGGAATGATGAATATCACCTGGCGTCCCTTTCTTGTTTGATGTGAGCCATGACCTGTAGTCAACTGTCAGAATCGAAGCAACTAAACGTTAATGAATCAAAGAGCAGAGCTACTTTATCGTTAATCCGTTTCATAAAGAACACACAAGACCACACACAAGCGATCCATTCCGCAGCGCCGCTTTCCGGGGTCGAAATGCCTCCATCTCCCAGCGTTCCCTGCGATGGTTCAGCACGAACCGAGAATGAACGCCTCTTCCGTTGAAATATGGATCCTGAAAGCAAGTGGGCGAAAAGATAGGAAATTAGCGATAAACTCGCCTTTCTCGCGGGATCTCTTACTCTCGCGGGATCCTTGCTAGCGCCTCTGTCAACAAGTCCCTTTGAGGGAGCGCATGCGCAAGTCCACTTTCCTCCTTGACCCTCGCCGGGTCTCAATAAAGTTGCGTTCTCGTGGTTTATTTTGTTTCTTCTTCTCTTTTCTGTTTCCAAGAGCCCCGCCCGTTCCTTGCACTTCCGGTTCAGTCGGTGCGCGGGCCGCCTGGGATGGTCCTGGCGGCGGCGGCGGCTCTCGTTCTTGGCGTGGGAGCGGCGACTTGATGGTCTTTCCAGGTGAGCGGCGCTGGCCGTGGTCGGTCTCTCCCCGCGAGCCCAGCCGCCTCGTCCCCGCTCCATCCCTGGCGGCCACCGGCCATTGTCCGAAGGGCTCCCGCCCTCTGCTTCTGACTCTCGCGGTCGAGCTCCAACTGTGGGAGGCAGGTTGGTACCCGCCCGGTGGCCCGCCCGCAAGCATTAAGAGGGCTTGACCTGATCTGCGGGAATTTACTTTTCTAGCAAGCTTTCTTTACTCTTCCAAGAGCCCTACGGGCTCTGTTCAACAAGCAGTTTAATCCAGCATCCTGTTTCCTAGAGTGCCCCTCTGGATATAGCTCAGAGTATGAAAATGACCTCAGGATCTGGTCGTTTTATTTAGGTTTTAGGGGAAGAGACATCCATCTATCTAATGAATTTGCCTTTTTGAAAATCTATGGCAGATTTTTTTTTACTATTGTACGTCTACTTCCATATGCACGAGGTAATTGTTTTATTTTTGCTGTAAACCAGTTAATCTCTGAGTACCAGAGTATACCATCCTACTGAAAATTAAGGATTCCTGCTACTTCTGCTTCCCCGGCTAAGGCCTCCCTGTTGGTTAGAATTAAGTCAAGGATAGCTTTTTGTGTCTTCCTTCACTGTTTGAAGGAAGGAGTTGTAAACAAGACTAGTCAAGAATTTCCAGGAAGGACCATGCTTGGAAAAAATTGTCTCCCATCAGGTGTTTTGAAATATAAATCCCCTATCATTATGTTTCTTTGGTTCTGTGGTTTGTTTTTAGCTGACATGGTTCCAGTGTTTAAAACAGAACATAAGAACAACCCTACTGGATCAGGTCAAGGCAGATCTTAGTCCATTTTGTTTCTCACAGGCAACCAGATGCTTCTGCAGCGATTGCAGGGAGGAATAATAGAATGCAAAGGTTCCTAAGTCTGTTCTTAAGTTTATTCATTTGGATTTCTGAGCAGAAATTGATATTCTAAAAATCACTGCAACTTCTCTTCCCTTTCTGTTGCTTTCATTTTGAACTAGTTGTTTCCTTCAGTGGGACTTACTTCTAAGTAGACTTACATAGGATTACACTGTTATATTCTCCTCTCTCATTTTAAGTTATTAATTCCTTAGAAGCTAGGCTATATGCAATATTAGTTATATACCAAATGTTCCATGTAAGAGTAGTCTGCTTCCAGGAACATTCAGGGGGGTGTCCCCAGAGTGTGCTGATTGCTGGTATTCTAGGACTAGTTTTGTGCTTTTCTGAAAGAAGATTGTCCAGTTCTGAAAGCAGTTCTAAACCATTTTTTTGGACAATTCACCTCCACAAAAGCACAAAACAGCTGTAGAATGCACGCCCATTCTGGGTGAAAATCAGAATGTTCTGAAGTTGGATCTGTCACCAAGAAAAATCTTGCCCATCTCTAATTTATATTGTTCTATTAACTATCTTGACTAAATAATTTTTCTATAAATTGCACATATAAGTGTTGAAATACAGGACAGAGAATGGAAATTCTTACATTTATTTTCAAAAGCCATATTTTATACTTCCTGTTAATAAATACTAAGATTGCTTTGATTGCAGTGCCCAAGATTAAGGTTGATTGTAGAAAGGATTGTAGTTCACTGGGAGGTAGAGCATTAATGTCCTGAAAAGAGCCTCAGGGCTGTAAATTACCTCCATCTGGTAATTTCTGGTTGAATTATATATTGTTGGTCTAAATAGACCATTGGTTTGTCTTAATATAATAAAAGTGTGTGTGTTTTAAAACTGACAGATGAAAAAATATAATTCCCATGGACTGAACTATGCAAGGAAAGCTATTTGTGAAAACTATTTTTATAAAATGAAATCTTGCATTTGAAAGAAAAGATAAGTAAAAGCAGGGTAAAATAACTAACTTATTTTTTTATTTCAGTACTTGTATTTTAGACTGAAGATAGCACTAATGCTAACATTGGCAAGCAAACTGAAACGGGATGATGGTGTCAAGGGCTCCCGAACTTCCAACCCCACTTCTGATTCTACTCGAAGAGTGTCAGTTAGAGATAAATTGCTTGTTAAAGGTAATAGTTTCCTATTTAAATATGTTTTCCTAAATTTTCTTTGTTAATTCAACTGAATGTCATAGCAATTATCTTATAAAATGTGGAAATAGAAAGCGCTTTAAATGAAAACTTAAGATGTTTATAAATTGATGCACCAAAATTATAGAAATTGTAAATGAAAACATCTATAAATAAAAAATATTTATGCAGAGCGAATCTAAATATGTGTCCCCAGGAGAAGGTTCCACTAAATTCAATGGAGTTTACTTTCAGAAAAAAAATGGGGCTTCGAGAAAAGGTTGGAAGAAGTATTTTGGATTTTTCACAAATGCAGCACCACTTCTATTCAATAAGGAAGATCAACCTTTTTCAGCCACTTGCTCCTTCATTAAATAGGAGATATTGTGCTAGTGCAAGGTCTGAAGCACTTCTTTCATATCATTTTTGAAGCATGTATAAGTGTATAAAAATGGATAATATTGCAGTTTAAGTTTCACATATTGTGTTCAGTTACAATTTAGCTTCCACATATTTATACTTCCCTTTGGTCTTTCAGTACTAATTTTCTCCCAGTTCAGGTAGTGGGGGCAGGAGGAAGTTGAGGTAACAATAAGAATAAACAGAGGTGAGGTGCATTGGCAAGCTAGCTTGCACATTAATCCTTTCCTTTGCCTATATGCTTTAATTTGGATTGAAAATATGGTTTTTTTCACCAAGTCAGGTTATATTTGTGACTAAAATCTTGTTGGAACTATGCAGTAGAATGCAAAGTAGGAAGAAGGTATACATTAAGAATTTTTATCATGATCGGTAGCACACAGGTTGGTAGAATAAAAATGGTGTTGAATAGTTCTCATTTTAATGAATAAAAACAGGATAGGCTTTGGGGACACAAATATAATCTGACTTGGTGAAAAAAATCATACTTTCAATCCAAATTAAAGCATATAGGCAAAGGAAAGGATTAATGTGCAAGCTAGCTTGCCAATGCACCTCACCTCTGTTTATTCATATTGTTACCTCAACTTCCTCCTGCCCCCACTACCTGAACTGGGAGAAAATTAGTACTGAAAGACCAAAAGGAAGTATAAATCTGTAGAAGCTAAATTGTAATTGAATACAATATGTGAAACTTAGACTGCAAATATTATGTACTTTTATACACTTATGCATGCTTCAAAAATTTAAAATGAATGAATTAAACAATGGAAATGTTCTGAAAGAATGCCACTAGATTTTTTTTGGCTTATCTTACTTTTGAATACGCCTGATAGAAATCTACTCTGTAAGTTGAAATGACTTTAGTCTGTCAGTTGTCCGTCAGTTATATATGAACCAATGTCATATTTTCATTGTGTAAGAGTTCTTTTTGTTGTTTGTAACCTTTTAACATATATTTTCTTGATTTATATTGCTGTTTCATTTAGAAATAGTATATGATAAAGTGAATAGGTTTGAGTAATGGAATGCTTTGTGCAAATGTGTAGTTTAAGGTTTCATTAATTTATTTATTACATTTGTACCCCATTGCAATCATTATGACTCTAGGCAGTTAGTTGGTTGATTTCTAAATACCATAAGAGCAGATATTATGGAAGAAAAATGTGTGAAATGAAATGGAGTGGTTTATCACTGAACAGAGATATGTGATATCCCCATGATAAAATTTAAAAGGAAACTACAAAAGAGTTAGAGCCAGCATCAATGGAAGAGATGCCATCATCTGGATGAGAGAGATAATCCATATCTTATCAGATAATTGGCATACCAAATTCCTGGCAACAGGAAAACAAACTCCTGGAGTTAGAAAAACAGATCCTGGAAGAATGAAAATGCTGGCTGAAGAACAAAAAACATTTTAAAGTGACAGCATGTAAATCAACATAGTTTAAGGCAACTGGCAAGACTATTAAAAGATTTGAAACTAAAGATTCCAGTGGAGCTTCCTTCCCAGATAGAGGACTCACATGCCCATGAACCAGATAATTGGTCAACTTTGTTTACACGAGTCAGATGAATGGTTAGAGGAACAAGTATATGAGTGAAAGTGAGGGCAAAGAAAATTCTCTTTTGATAAATCTTGGTAATCTATGGAACTCAGTGTGTGCATAACTTGCTAAAAGATTCAAGCTGCTCTTCTAACTAGTGCCTGAGGGAAGATAGGTAAAGGACTTCTACTGAGGTTGCGTGTGTGTTACCCCTTATAGATTCCTCTTCACCTGAGCTGTGCAAAATTAACTCCTTCAAGATGCATGATCACTGTCACTTGTGGACAATTGATCAAAGCCAGTAGAAGGAGCTTGAGGGTGGTGCTTGAAGAAGAAAGAGAAAGGAGAGTGCTTGACTATAAGTGGCAGTCATAAAACCATAGGGTTAGTTAGACTTTTAAAGGAAAATTGTGTAATACCCCTTTATTGTTTAATTCTTGTGGCGACATTAGAAGTGTGTTGGTTGAAAATACAAGACCGCATATTTGCGGACATTGCTGTATTGTTCACTAAGAACCCAAAGAATTTGTAGTGAGCATTAGATAGATTGCATGATGCAGGGAGGAAGATGGATCTGAAAATTAATGTACCAAAGGCAATAGAAGTTGTGTTTGACAAGAAAATAGAATCAATGTTTGTAAGTTAAACGTAAATGGCAAAATATTAGAGCAAGTAGATGAATGTGTATACCTAGGTAGAAAGCATACTAAAGATGGGAAAATGGATAGAGAAAACTTAAGGCATGCAAATGCTGTTGAGTATATGTGGTAGAACAAGGAGAGAGGTTCAAGAATGAATGGGTGCTGAATGAATGTGGATTGAATACAAATGTGTTTGATCAGCAGGAAAAAAGTTTGTTAAGGTAGCATAGCTATATAGACAGAGTGAATGAGAATCAAAAAGCAAATATATGATGAAAGAGTGAGTGGGTCAAGAAAACAGACAACCATGAAAGTTGTGATTGGATAGAGTTAATGAGAACCTGAAAAAGAGGGATAGGTGAGGTTTAAATAACAAAAGGCAATATATAAATTAATATATGGATGTGGTACAAGCAAAGATTATTTGTAAGGATAAGAAAGGGATAGTAAAGCATAGTGAACAGTTTTGATGTAACCTGGATTTAGCTATATTTTCTTTTCTCTAATGTTAAGGTTTTCATGCCTTTTGGCTTACTGTTTCTTAGTCTTTTTCTGCACTTTGCATTATTTTACTTACCCCCCAAAGGAATACTATGGTATGTTTTGCTATTTTATAGTTGTCATAATTTGTGATCAGGAATACTGTGTTGCATATACACGCCTGCACATACAAACTATGGCTTTGAACCATCGATTTCCTTAGTTTGGGAATTCAGACACTTAAACAATGATTGGAAGTGACTGGGGCAACTTCTTGCAAGGTCATCCAGGATTTGCTTGATCCTATGGATTCTAAGGAAGTTAATAAGACTCCCTGCAATGTGAGCTTGGCCACCTGCAGATTGATCCTGTGCCCTACCTGATTTCTTTCTTTTTTAAAAAAATATATAATTTTTACTGAAACGTTTTAAAAAAGAAGATAAAAAGTAATACAAACTAATGTAAAGAAGAAAAGAGAAAAAGAAAGCAAAGAGAAAGCAAAAAGTGCAAAAAAGACAAAAGTTAAAGAAAAATAGAAATTTGATATTCTTCACAACAGTTATAAGTGCACTTATATTTTAACCTCTCTAAAGTTACATCATAATACTTTTCTTTCTATAATCTATCCTGTCTTATCATGAAAACCATAAATCACAAGTTCATTTTTTTCATTTTTGTGCAAAAAGTCCATAAGAGGTTTCCAGTCACCAATAAATGTAGATAGTAACTTTTCTCTAATCAAAAAAGTTAGTTTATCCATCTCTGCAAGATCTGTCAATTTTACCAACCATTCCTCCATGGTGGGTAGTGTCAACTCTTTCCATCTCTGTGCATATAATAATCTCCCTGCAGTAATCATATATTGAAATAATTTTATGTGGCTTTTTTCTAACTGTTTATCCATTAGTCCTAAAAGGAAAAGTTCTGGCTTAAATTGAATATTAATTTTTAAAATCCTCTGTATCAAAGCGTGTATTTGAATCCATAATTTTTTTAGCTTTTTCACATGTCTACCAGGCATGATAAAGTCATGTTGTTCATATTTTCAACATACATTTGAAGAGCCTTGATACAGATAATTTCTTTGGCATCATATACCAATGATACGTCATTTTATAAAAATTCTCTTTGAGAACATAACACAATGTAAATTTCAACTCTTGTAACCACATAGTTTCCCACTGATCCATCTGTATATTATAACCAAAATTCTTAGCTCACTCCATCATACATTCTTTAACCTGTTCTTCCTCTGTTTCAACTTTCAACAAAAGTTTATGCATTTTAGCAATTACATGTTCATCAGTGCGCAATTGTACTTCAAATTGTGTCTTACTTTGCTCCATTCCATAAGTCTTTTTGTCCATTTTGAATCTTTCTGATAAGTGTAAATGGGAAAACCATTGACAGCTATATCCTTCTGCTATTAATTTCTCCCTTGATTTAATTTTAAATTCCCCTTGATGGTTTTCCAATAGTTCCCAGTATGTCAACTATTTGTCTTTGTCTGCTGTTTCTCTTTTATGATACACTTCTTGAGCTGAGATCCATAAAGGTGTTTTTGGGCACAACCTGGGTTTATATCTATTTCATATTCTTAATATGGCACATCTAATAAAATGATTTTTGAAGTCCACATTAATTTTAACTTTATTGTACCATAAATATCCATCAAATCCAAACCTCAAGTCATGACCTTCTAGCTGTAAAAATCTCTTGTTTCTCAGGAACATCCATTCTTTCATCCAGACTAAACAACAAGCAGTGAAATATAATTTCAAATCTGGTAAACCCAATCCTACTCTTTCCTTTGCATCTTATAACACTTTAACTCATGTTTTTTTTCCCTTGCCATATGAATTTAGATATATCTTTCTGCCATTGTTTGAATCAGTTGTCAAGACAGGTATTGTCTGAAACAAAAACATCATTCTTGGCAAAACTTTCACTTTTATCACAGAGATTCTCCCCAACAGCAACAATTTTAATTCCTCCCATCTTAATGTGTCCTCCTTAGTTTCATTCCATGTCTTAACATAATTAATTTGAAATAGCATACAGTTCATATTTGTCATAGTAATACCCAAATAGTTTACTTTTTTCTCAATCTTAAAACCAGTTTTCTCCATCAATTGTATTTGATCTTCTGATTTCATATTTTTTGTTAACACCTTTGTCTTCTGATTATTAATCTTAAAACCTCCTAACATACCACAATCCTTTAATTTTCCTATTAATGTTTCTACTCCCTCTAGTGGATCTTCCAAAACTAACACCAAATCATCTGCAAATGCCCTTAATTTATACATTTCTTTTTTAAATTTTAACTCCCCTAATTCCCCTACCCGATTTCTCCAACCATCCAGGAATGAGGTAATTGATTAGATTCAAGATACAATTGTTCTCTTCCTGAACAATTTCTGTCTGGTCTCCAGTCTTCTCTTTTAGGGAAAGTTGTGGAGAAGGTGATTATAGTCTCAAAGACTCCTTGATGAAGTAGATTATATGGACTCCTGAAATTCATGGGATTTTTGAACATGGGATAGAAGCTATATTGGGTCCTCTGGTGGATTACCTTTGTTGAGACTTAGAAGATTTGCATCCTTTCTAGTCCTATTAGACACTCAGTACCATCAGTCTGAATTGCTTATAAGGTTTGGGATATGTGGCATCATTTTACAATGGTTTTGTTCCTTCCTGAGAGGATAATTCAGGTTGGTAGTTAGGGAGAGGAGCAATTACAGCTTTGTTCACTGGTGGGAGATGTCATGGGATTCAGTACACTTCTTCATCCTATTCAGTACTTACATTAAATCACTGGGAGAATTCATCCATCTGTTTGGGATGAGATGCCATGAGTATGCTAATAATAATCACCTAAAAAATTCCACCCTGGGCTAAACTGGAGATGTCTTTATCCAGTATCTAGAGGGTAACAGGGACTTGATTGGATGGAACAGGTTAAAATTGAATCCATGCAAGGTAGAGGTATTGTTCATGCAGAAATACTTTACAGGTAGTCCTCAACTTAAGACTGTTCATTCAGCAACTGTTCGAAATTACAGTGCTGCTGAATGGAAGGACTTATGACCGATCCTGAAGTTATTAATTTTGATCACATGCAGTGGTCATGTGATCAAAATTCAGGTGTTTGGCAGCCTGCCCACATTTATGACTTCAGGGGCGCTTCAACTCTCCCCACCCACCTGTGCCCCCACCCACCTATACCCCCCCGTTTGGCCCCCTGCACTCTGCAGCTTCGCCCTAGCTGACTTTCACCATCTTCTTGCTCCCACTGCTGACCAAGCATGCCTGGCCTGGCCCTTCTCAAGGCAGCTGCTGGCTGCATGAGGCTTTCTTCCCAAGGTCATGCTCGGTGGTTTTCTTGCGAGACCTGGGGAAGATGGCCTCATGTGGCCAGCAGTTGCCTCATGAAGGGACAAGGTGGGCACGCCTCATCAGTGGGAGCAAGAAGATGGTGAAGATCAGCTGGGGCAGTGGAGCGCAGGGCGGCAGGAGTCTCAGAGTGCAATGGCGAGGGTGATTGCAGCTGGAACTGGGCTGGGGGTTCTCAGGATGTGGCAGCTTTGCGCTGTGCTGTTGGGGCTTCCCGGGGCGTGGCAGCTAGGCGCCACGCTGCTGGGGCTTCCTGGGGCACAGCGGTTTTGTGCCATGCTGCTTTGGGCAGCTGAGCCTTCCAGGGGCAGCTGCAGCTTCGTGTTGTACTGTGGCTCAGGGGCTTTTTGTGGCCCCAGAGCTGCAGCACTCCAGGAAGCCCTTTTGCGCTGTGCTGCTGGGCCAGGCTGGGGCTGGCTTCACATTGCACTGCAACTCAGGGGTTTTGCAGCCCCAGAGATGTGGTGCACCTGGAAGCCCATGAGCAGTAGTGCGGCAAGCAGTCCCAGAGCCGTGTAGTTCTGGGGCTGCTTGCCGTCCTGCAGGGCAGGATACAGGGCAGCCAAAAGGGCAGAGATGGGTGGGAGATAGATGGGTGGGGGGAGTTGAAGAGGAGACAGTCCCTTACCTTACTGAGGCTCAGAGCTGGGAGGGACCAAGTCTAGAATGGCTTGGATTGGGCTGGGCCCTTGACTAATGACCGGTGGAATTTGGTTAACGATGGCAACAGGGAGTGCTGGGATTGTTGCCACTAAGCAATGCAGTTATGTGACTTCGTGTTTTATGACCACATTGCTTAGCGATGGAAATTTTGGTCCAATTGTGGTCATAAGTCGAGGACTACCTGTAGTTCTGTGCCTGCTCAGTTATTGATTATAGATGGAGTTGTGTTCCGCCCGAAAGAGCAGGTCTGTAACTTGGAAGTTCTCCTAGATTCATAGCAACTGCTGGGTTAGGCAGTGGTGGCAGTGTCCAGGGGGAACTTTGCTCAAGTTCAGCTAAAGTGCCAGTTGTAGTCCTTGTTGGAGTGGCAAGCCCTAGCAATAGTGACTCATGCCATCATTATTTTGTGATTAGACTACTGTAACATGCTCTACTTGATGCTGCCTTTGAAACTAATTGGAAACTGCCCACTTGCAGGCATTACATTGATTGCCATTATATTTTTTTAGTACAATTTGAAGTCCTGGTATTTGCAATGCTCTATATGGCTCCTTGTTATCTTCAGGACCATTCTCCTTCAAATAGAATCACCTCGTCCTGTGCATTTAATCTGAGGGAGAATGCTTGATACTCCCACCCCTCAAGGGGTCAGCAAGTGTGAATCTGGAGAAAGGTGGTCTCAGTGGCACTTTGGAACAGATTGGCCAAGGCTAAGTATTTAGTACTTAGTGCTTTATGGTTAGTTTTCTTTTTGTGTTATTGATTGCTTGTCACTGTCTTTAGGCTGTGATAATTGTGAATAGTTTTACTTTGATTTTTACGCTGTTTTGAAATTTTCTTTGGAATCTGATAATAGAGGCAGCATGTGTATACTGTAATAAATATTTTCTAATATGTCAAAATTGATGTATGATTTGTAGATGTGCAAAATCAAGACATTTCAAAGATCAATAGATGTACTAACTTATTTATAGGGAGAATTATATATAGGCTTCAGTCGGGAGAAATTTTTGTCTGCATTGATGCTGGCTTTTGCCTTTGTTAACTTTCTTTAGTATAGGCTATTGTTTTGGTATCTTCTGTATGTAGAAAAACTATTCTGTTCTCTCGTAAAATATAAAGGTAAACACTGGCAATTATATTTTGCCTTTTATGGTTAAGTGCTTTAATGATTTTAGTTAGAGTTTTTATTTTGTACAATACTGTTGTGACTTACTATACTGATCTGTTGTTTAATTAACTGATTTTTCCTTGCTTAGTTTTTAAATTAAATATTTAATTGATTGTTTTATATTATGTAGCAATGCTTTAGGAATTGTTTGATTGCTTTTTGTTAATAGTTTACTGCTTATGTTTATTATAATGTAAGCTGGTATAAGCTTTATATATTGAAAGGGTAAATAAAATTGATATTGACTAACATTATTTTTATTTCATTTTTAATAGAAGTTGCAGAACTTGAAGTAAATTTGCCTTGTAAGTATAGTTTTTAGAATATTTTTGAGGAGTATTCAGATCCTAATTTTCTAGCCTTATGTCACACATGTAAGATAATTGAGAGCATAAGCTCATCTGGAGTTGTTGTCATTTATTGTAAATGTTAATTAAGGGAAGTTACCAGTTAGATACTGCAATTCTTTTATTCTCAGCACTTTTTTTGGCAAATTAAAGTTTTTCTGTTTCCTTTCTTGCATCTTTTTTCTTAGAGTATCTTGAAAAAAGCTTAAAGATTTGACATTCCAATTCATTCATCAAATATCAAACACTTTAATTTTAACAGTAAAGGTTTAAACAAGTGCTTAAACATATTACTGAAATCAGTGATTGGCTTTGATCTTTATGCCTAATGTTTCAGGATGTCGAAGTTTGCAACAAGAACATGTTGCATATTTTACTCTTTGAAACATCTACAGTATACAGTGGTACCTCGGTTCACGAACTTAATTCGTTCCGCGACTCTGGTCGCAAACTGAAATGGTCGTGAACCGAATAAAATTTTCCCATAAGGTTCAATGTAAATACAGTTAATCCATTCTGACCCCTCCGAATTTGGTCGCCAACCAATTTTTGATCGCGTCCCGAATCAAATTTCCCCATAAGGTTCAATGTAATTACGGTTAATCCTTTCTGAACCATATGTTGTTGTTTTTTTAAACCGCAAAAATATAACACAAAGTACAGTACGAAGAGAGAGAAAGCTAACCTTGCTTGATGCGACTTCTGGCATGGAGGACAGGAAGGCAGGTGGGGAGGTGGTTATTGCTTGGAGGGAGAGTCCCCCTCCCTACAGGAAGCCGTGACCACGTGTCACGGGAGGGAAAATGGCCGTGAATCCTGTTCATCACCCGATCCGGCATTCGCGAATGGAGGCAAAATTTTGCGAACGGAGCTGTTCGTGAACCGAATTGTTCGTGAACAGAAGTGTTCGTGAACCGAGGTACCACTGTATTTGGAAAGTATTCAGACCCCCTTCACTTTTTTCAATTTTATTATGTTGCAGCCTGATATTACAATTGTTCAAATTCATTTTTTTTCTCATTAATCTACACTCAGTACCCCATAATGACAAAGTGAAAACAGAATTTTAGAAATTGTCTGTAAATGTATTAAAAAGGAAAAACTGAAATATCACATTGGCATAAGTATTCAGGCCCTTTACTCAGTACTTTGTTGAAGCACCTTTGGCAGCAATTACAGCCTCGAGTCTTTTTCGGTATGATGCGATAAGCTTTGCACACCAGGATCGGGGGATTTTCTGCCATTCTTCTTTGCAAATCCTCTCAAGCTCAATCAGGTTGGATGGGAACTGTCGGTGGACAGCCATTTGCAGGTCTCTCCAGAGATGTTTAATAGGGTTCAAGTCAGGGCTCTGGCTGGGCCACTCTAGGACATTCACAGAGTTTCAAGTGTTGCTGCAAAGGGTCTGAATACTTATGCCAATATGATATTTCCGTTTTTCCTTTTTAATAAATTTACAGACAATTTCTAAAATTCTGTTTTCACTTTGTCATTATGGGGTACTGAGTGTAGATTAATAAGAAAAAAATGAATTTGAACAATTATAGTATCAGGCTGCAACATAACAAAATTGAAAAAAGTGAAGGGGGTCCTAATACTTTCCGAATGCACTGTATGCATGTTGATGCATAAGTAATACATGAAAGCAGTTCATGGCATTTGCATAATAAACGCAAAAGATAGCACTCAGGTTACTAAAGAAGTCTAAGTGGATAGCTTACATTTTGCCAGTCCTAAAACTGTGTTGTGATTACTGTTATATTTTGGACCAAAATCCTGGTAATAATTTTTAAAGCATCAAGCACTTTGAGGATTGTTTTCTGAGTCCCTTAACATACATGCATTCTGCAGAGACCTCAGTGATGATCTCTTTCTGGTTGTAACACTCCATCTTGCAGTGTTCGCTCCAGAAAAGCGTGGCTGAGTTTGAGAATTGTTGGGAAACAGGTGAAGAAGATCCTTTTTTATTTGCTCAGGCCTTTAAAATGTTACATTTAATGGTCATTAGTCTGAATTATTGCTTGAGGTCTCCTCAACTTTTTGTTTTTATATTCTTTTCTTTTTTCATTCTGGTCATAAACATTACAAATTGTCAGTTATTTTCAGATTTTTATATTTATTTTCAGGTACATGTGAAGTGAACTTTCCTGACCCAAATAAACTCCATTTCTTTCTCCTAATCATAAACCCAGGTAATATTTAAAAATATATTAAAACTGTGATGTTAAATTTAATTGACCCAAGCACAGAATATATTCAAATATTTACCTGCTAAATGATTTGGGCAATTTTAGAGCTGCATCCTGTTTGCATGAGCAAACTCTTACACTATGGAACTTCCTTCATACTCTCTTTTCCTCCATGTATATGTATATGTATATATCTCCTTTAGAGGTTCATGGGTAAGCTGGGTGGGCTGGAGGGGGGAGGAAGAATCTGTTCCACTGATAATACCATTCTGTGTGTATAAAGATAACAGATGGTGACATTGGATACAACTTTTAAGGTAAAGGTATACCACTGAAAGAGAAATATATATATTTATGAGGTAGAATATATATTTACAGTTATGTGAAAAAGTAAGTACACCCCATTGAAATTTTTGACTTTTTCAATATATTTCAACATACAGATATTTGATCCTCTTTCCAACAATATTGATAAAGGGGATATAACATAACAAATATCATGCATCATTTACATTTTACAGTCCATTGTGTAATTGAAATAAACATAAATGCAAATTTCTCATGTGGAAAACATAAGTACACCCCCACATTGATCACTACCTCAAATAACAAAAATTAGAATCAGGTGCACTAGATCAGGGGCAAATGATTAGATCATCATTAGAGAGGTTCTGGGAAGAACCTGTCTTATTAAAACCCAGGTATTTGGTTTGATTTGCTCCTTGTTGGAAGCATGTGGTATCACCATGCTTAGATGGAAAGACCTCTCTGAGGCCTTCAGAAAGAAGATTATAGATGCCTATGAGTTTGGGAAGAGGTTTAAAAATATCTCAGAACAATTGGACTTCAATCATTCCATTGTCTGGAAGATCATCTACAAGCAGAGAAGATTTCAGATAACTGCCAACTTGCCCAGGCCAGGCCTTCCCAGCAAACTCAGCCTGAGAGCAGAACTCAAAATGCTGAAAGAAGTCTCTTAAGAACCACAGAATTTCATCACGTGACCTACTATTGCTGCTTGCCACTCCTGATGTCAAAGTGCATGAGTCTACCTTTAGAAAGAAGATGATCAAATTAGATTTACATGAGAGATGTACCAGGAGGATATCTTTGCTGCCCAGAAAGAACGTTGGGGCAAGACTAAAGTTTATTCATGAACATCTAGGCAAAGACCAGGACTTCTGGAACAAAGTGCTCTGGACAGACAAAGCAAAGATAGAGTTATTTGGCACAGTACCAGAAGACATGTTTGGTGAAAACCAAAAACAGTATTTCACCAGAAGAACCTGGTCCCAACTGTAAAGCACAGGGGTGGAAATGTTACAGTTTGTGGCTACTTTGCTGCATCAGGCTTGGGCAGCTCACTCTCCTAGAATCCGCTAGCAGTTCTTCATTGTACCAGAGGGTGCTTGAGCATAATGTGAGATCATCTGGCAGAAGATTGAAGCTCAACTGAAAGTGGACCTTGAGACATGACCATGACCATAAACATTCCAGTAAATCCATCAAGGAATGGCTGAAAAAATAATGGAGGATTCTGGAATGGCCAAGTCAAAGTGCAGATCTAAATCCCATTGAGATGCTGTGGGGTGATTTGAAACGGGTTATGCATGCAAGAAACCCCTCAAATATCACACAGCTGAAAAAATTCTGCATGGAGGAGTAGGAAAAAATTCCTCCCAGTCGATGTCAGGACTGGTAGACAGTTATAAGAAATGCCTACTTGAGGTTCTTTCTGCCAAAAGGGGCAATAGCAGGTATTAGAGTCAAGGGTGTACTTACTTTTTCCACAGAAGGAAATGGCGTATCTGTTTTTTTTTTTTTAATCAATGACTGCAAAGTCAATTTTCATAGTGTTTTTGTTCAATTACATTGCCATTACATACTGGTTGAATGAAGACAAAATATTGATATGTTCACATATGTTTAAAAAAAAAAAAGCTTTACATGGAATGTACTTTTTCACATGAATGTATATTTTGATTGCCCATCAAAACTATTTAATACGTTAAAAGGACTGGAGGGGAAGAAGAATTAAAAATGAGTGACAAGCTACAATACTAAATTTTGATTTGAAATATTTAAGCAAATAAATTAATCATAAAGTAAAAATTTAAATTTAAATACATGTAATTATATAATTAATACTTGTTAGTCACTTTAGGTGCAGTCATACAGAAATAATTATTAAGTTACTTTTACAAAAAGTGTTTTGAAACACAAAGTGTTTTTCAAGCCATTTGAAAACCCCATGCAGTTTATAGATGTTTTTCTGAATAGAGTTCTAATGATATATAATATGCATAAAAATCTTTAAATGATAGATGGTATTTTGTATGTCACTACTTCAAACCATTACTAATCAAACCTTTTCCTGTTACTGAGAGAATGGTCAATAGACAGTAACTTTCCCTGTCATGGAAAGTAGGGAAAAACTTCTGTAGAAAATTTTGAGTCAGACTATTAGATAGGAACCCTTTGGTCTTGGCTCTTTTTGTGATGCATCTTTAATCCTCCTTCAGTTAACCTGTTAATTCAACTGCTCATCCCTCTTTTTTGATTAAAGGCAATGATTTTTCAATTGTATTAATTTTTTTCTTCTCCTCCTTCCTTGTTCATGTATCCCTTTCATACATTTATTAACATTTTTTACTGTGCAGAATTGTAGATAATAGCTGTCTGTGTTTTTTCCTATCTTTTGGCCTTGTAAGTAGTGTCCTCCACCCCAGTCCCATTCTGGTCCTGAGTGTGTGCCTGTGTATATTAGGAAATGTCAGTGGAGCTTTGGGGATGTTGTAGAAATGGGCAGAGCAAACAGTTACTAGTCAAAAGACAGTGTAATTTGAAAACTCCTGCACTGACATCTTAGAAATTTGGCAAACTGCATCCCTTTAGAATATTATGCAGCCGCCCTACAAATGCAACCTTGTTCTGGTTAAAGAAATCCAAAAGTTATTGGTTACCAGAAAGGCTGTATTGTGGTAGGGTGGTAGAATGTCAATTTAGCTTAAAAAGGGAGTGAATTGAAAAATGAAAAGATTTTAGTTCTTTAAAATGGAAACTGAAAAAGAGCACATTTGATGTACAATGGAATTGGGGTGTACAGGTGGCCTTGGAAGGAGGCAATCAGATATACTCAACTTCAACAACAGAAACAGCAGCATTGAGTTAACAGTCCTGTCACAGGTCCCTCACAGCTATCCTCCTAGCCCTCCCTTCTAAGAACTATACCAATTGCACTCGGATCCAGAATAGCTCATGTGCTGCTAGAATACATGTTGTTTCATTCTTATACAGTAAAACCTTGGATTGCGAGTAACTTGTTCTGTGAGTGTTCCGCAAGACGAGCAATCATTTCTAATAAATTTTAACTTGATAAACGAGCGATACAAGTAGTACGTGATGCTGGACATCACATGATCACAACTGAGCCAGTGGTTCTTCTCTCTCTTGCTGCGGGATTGTGGGTGATTGCTTTGATATACAAGTGCTTTGGATTACAAGCATGTTTCCGGAACGAATTATGCTCGCAAACCAAGGTTTTACTGTACTTCATTCCCTCCAGACAAGCTAAACATGTCCAGCTCCTTTAATGTTCTTTATAGGACTTGGTTTCCAGACTCCTTATCCTGGTAGCTATCCTTTGAATTCACTCCAGGTTTTGAACTGCAGTAGCAAGAACCAGTTATATTGGCCATGTAATCTGGGTGCAGTGTTTCTGTTGATACAGCCCAGGACCGCATCGGCCTTTTTGCTTGCTGTATCATATTGCTTTCTCGTGTTCAGCTGATGGGCCACTAATACTCTTTTTACATGCACTGTCACCAAGCCAGGTCTTCCCATTTTTACATAGCCATTCAATTTTTTCTACCCAGGTATAAGACTTTATACTTATCATTGTTGAACATCTTCCTATTGGATTTTGCTCAATATTCAGACCTACTGAGACCATTTTGAATTGTGATTTTGTACTCTAAGGTACAAATCCCCCTTAGGATCATCTGCAAATTTGATGAGATCCCTTCCATTACATCTTTTAGGTCATTTATAATGATGTTGGGCTGAGGATGGAAACCTAGGAACCCAATGTGATGTTTCCTTTCAGGATGATGTAGAGCCATTTACATGTACCCTTTTCACTCACTCACTTGCAAATCAGTCAGATCACAGTACCCTCTAGCCCACATTATTCAGCTTGTCCATAAACATCTTATGAGAGACATTGTCAAATGCTTTAGAGAGATTAGGGGACTTGGTCTATCAAACTAGTCACTCTATCATAAAGTAGTAAGGGTTGAAATAGTGTGATTTGCTTTGAATACAGAACACTTGAAATAGCTGTTTTAAGCTCAAATTATGTGCCATTCATAGTGATAGGTTGGGATAGTGTAGTGTTAGGCTGCAGTCCTCAATTTGATGATCAGTTTTCAAATACTGGCATTAATATCTAAAGTGGCAGCTTCTAGAAGAAAATGGTTTGCCTCAGGTGATTGTAGAAGGAATGGGAGACTTATGTGCTTTGTTGCTTAATTCTGGAATAAATATAGAAGTAGATAGAACTGGTTGAAACTCTGAAGTATTGTTTAATTTTATGTGCAGTAGGAATTTTGATTCTTTGGTATGTGTGTGTGTTCTCACAACCGTTTTTAAAAATAAAATTTAAAAGTTTTAAAGCAATTTTATTTATGTTTTATTTATTTATAAAACTTGCATGGCTGCCCATTTTATGTGTGGCAAAAAATCTTATGTGTCTGGGCAGCATCCTGCATCCTATTTCACTGAGCAGTTTGATGCCTTTGAAAATGAGGGCATGAAGGCAATTATAGTCTGCTCTCCAACAGAAGCTGGAACCTAGAGACACATATCTCCAAACTGTTGTGCTTTTTGTCTCTCCATTCTTTTAGAAGCACATTACTCCTTATGACTCTGCAATGTCGCAGATTTCCCCACTCTTTTTCTTGATTCCCTTTACACCAGGCATGGTGCAGCCCTTGAAGCTGTTGCAAGGTCCAGTCATTTCTGTAATATCGATGGTGCCACCAATTTTCAGTGCATTCAGATTTCTGATTTGAACACCCAGTGCAGCAATGGTAAATGGGTTTCATCTTTCCTCACTAAAACTGTGGCTTTAGTAAGAGCTACAGTTTGTGCCACTTACTGTACTTCAAGGCTGAATAACTGCAATAGAGTGAGCAGTTCTTTTTAATTATGCTAATCTGTATGCACATGTTCACAGACTTCCTGATAGAGAGCTTTTATTAGTTGTTTGGTGCTTTTTAAGTATGCTAATCTGCCCCAGACTGCTGTAGAGATTTGCCAAAAAGATTCTTTCAAAATGCAGTCTCTAGTGTTGTGCATATTTTTTTAAATGAACTCCTGCTTAGAGCTTCCCAAATGCAGTACTTTATTATTTCCACCTTATTTTTGTCTTCCAAAGTAAAAGAAACACTCTAACAATATGCTCAATAGTTGCAGAAGCTAACAAAATAAGCAGCTGCTACTCATCTGACAAAGAATACATTTTAAACTTGGTGATTTTAAACTTGTATTATTGACTGTAGTTGTAATAACAGTAATTATAGTAGTAATAGTAATTCACTTATGCTTGTTATTTTGGACTTAATAATAATAGTAATGTCCACTCAAGCTTTAGATTTAAAGTGACTTACTGTGACTGGTTATAACAACAGTAATGATGGTGATTATAATAACGAACAAGTCCACGTAATTGTGTCTTGGTTTTAATAACAACAACAACAACCCCATATACTTCAAATATAAAGTTATTGAAACAGTAGCAGTAGTAATAATGAGCTCATTTATCATTGTGTCTTAGTACTGGTGTTGCATAAGAAAGCATAATGGTAGTGTATATCCAAGTGCTTTATGATCTCAGCTACTTTTCTTTCTGAACCTTTTCTTTCTGAACCTGGCCATTTCTGATAGTGCAGCGCTCAAGATAATTCAGAACAGGTCTTGATCTGAAAATGACTGGCCGTTGCTGCATGAAGTCCTTGTTTATTGCCTCTCCCTTGCATTTCTGGTCCTTTTCCCAGTTGGTTAATCCTGACAATGGACGGGGTCCTGTTTTCCAGCAAGGGCCCTGAACAACTTTCATGCTACTTTCTTGCTAGTTTTCAACAGTAAGACACTAGGGAGGACTGCTGAAGATGTCATGAGAAAGAAGGGATATAAATGTGTGACAATCAAAACACCCATTAAGGCTGAAGAGTTTGTCTGGCCATGATGATAGAAGATAGCAAAAGTTATGAATATGTTTAAAGTTAAGAATAAACTCTTAACCTTTGTACTTAGGGTGTTTGTTTCATCATCTTTTTAAAGCTCTTGTCAATATATTTCTGCCTTATGCAAGCACTTAGATATAAACATGGATTCCAAAGTTTGTCCTGTTTAACACCTAGATTTCCCTTTATCCTGCATAGGCTTTATAGCGTCAAGCACTGTATGGCTCTGATTGTGTAGTAATACTTATGTATGCTTACACATAACAAAAACCTATTATGTTTTATATCTGGGTCCGATTTTAATCTTGTAAATTATCCAAATATGCTGGTAACATATAAATGAAGTTTTGTAAATTCATAAATGAGGTTTTAACTTGTTATTCTTAACTGAACATCTGTAAATATTTTATTAAATATTTTTGTCCCTCAAAGTTTATCTTTTCAAAGTGTGTACAACCTCTTTATTAATTTCCCTTTTATATTCCCTGTAATCTCTAAACTAAAATGTACCATGGCAAATCATCTATTCACAGAATTTATTTTGTTCCTTATATGACCCCAAAATAATTACTTTTAAATATGTCTCCCATTGTAAATGTATATTTCATTTTCCAAACTCAAACTATCCTAATTGTATAATCTTGTTGAAGTTATATTGTATATAATCACTGCAATTTTTTCTTTAGCCAGAATCTTCCAATTTTAATGTTACCCATTTTAAAATCCTTATTTGTATTGTTTCCTGTATGTCTTCTTTATCTATAAAAAAGCCTATACCTCTGTATTATTTTTTTATTCTATGAACTTCCCTAATCTTCACTGTCCATCGTAATATTCTAGTTTGATAATATAAAGCAGGTGTTTTGATGAAGATTCTCAGTCATCCAGGTAGAATTATCTGGAGGTTGAGTCATGGCAACTGGGCTTCTTTTCTTTTGGTTTGATATGTTTTGCTGCTTGTCCAAGCAGCTTCTTCAGTCTAAAAAGTTGCTTAGGGGAGACCCCATAAATGTCTTCCATGGTGGCTGCGTTTCTCACTAACACGATGGGCTTGTTGAAGGGACAATAGGAGATGTGATTAGTAGAGTCTTTGGGATGTGTGTGTCTTACACATAGACCAATACCTGCAGTTTGAATCCCACCATCCACTGCAGCACAAACTAGGAGTCATCATTACACCGTTACACCACATTTCATTACACCACAGGGCAGAAACCATCCCCACCTCCATAGATGCCAAAAGGAAAGAAAACAGACACTTGAGGACAGCTCTTAAGGCCTGTGGGTATCCAAATTGGGCCTTTATTAAATCCACTTCTAGATACAACAAAAAAATGGCAACAGAGCTGAGACCCAGAGTCAACGGAAGAATCTTGTCATTCCATACATGGCTGGTATGTCAGAGAAGATAAAACAGATATTTGGAAAACACCACATACCTGTGTTTTTCAAACCCACTAACGCACTGAGACTTGTACACCCTAAAGATCGAACACCGAAATATAAGAAGAGCAATGTAGTATATGTAATCCAGTGCAGTGAGGAGTGTTCAGAGCTCTACATTGGAGAAACCAAACAGCCTTTACACAAGAGGAGGAGCAACAACACAGGACCAGAATCAGCAGTTTACCTTCATCTAAAGGAAAAAGGACACTCATTTGAGGATAATAATGTTCACATTTTGGACAGAGAAGATAGGTGGTTTGAGAGAGGAGTGAAGGAATCCATTTAGGCCAAAGTGGAAAATCCTTCCCTCAATAGAGGTGGAGGCCTCAGACATAGCTTGTCACCCATTTTTCATGCTGCTCTTTCATCAATCCCCAGGAATATTAAGACCACTAGTTCACCAGGGAGGCAGCACTTAATGACCCACTTGGGGATGAGTGAAAGGTTAGGAGTAAGACATCCACATCCCAAAGACTCTACTAATCACGTCTCCTATTGTCCCTTCAATGAGCCCATCATGTTAGTGAGAAGCACAGCCACCCTGGAAGACATTAATGGGGTCCCCCCTAACCAACTTTTTAGACTGAAGAAGCTGCTTGGACAAGCAGCGAAATGTATCAAACCAAAAGAAAAGAAGTCCAGTTGCCATGACTCAACCTCCAGATAAAGCAAGTAAGTTTGAATTTTTTTTTATGCTAAGCTTAACTCATGCTAGTTATCAAAATTTGCATTATTTCTGTTTATAAAATGCAAACTATTTCTGCAGAATCTCATATAGTCTGTTTCTTTTAACAGATGAAGGTTATTATCAAAATGGAACATTTCAGTTTGAAATAGAGGTTCCTGATGCCTATAATATGGTTGTAAGTAATTAAGAATTTTTAATTTCTTCAACATTATTGATTTCAAAGAGTAGTAATACTCAGTTCATTTATATACTTAACTTTCCTCAAACACATGTGTCTCAGAGAGTTCACAGGAATGACAAAGATACTTAATACTAGTTTTTTAATACTACATTTAATACTACATTTTTCTGATGTATGTTCCAGTCCTTTGAAATGTGCTCAGATTGTGTGGGTTGCTTTCCAATGTAAGGAATAACATTTGTAAAAGAAAAGTTGTGTTCTTGGAGAAATTTCAATACATAAAGTATTTCTTTTGAATCAAATCTTGTAAGATTTAAATATAATTTTCTAGTTATCAAGACAAAACTGTTTTGCGTAAAGTGTGCATGTATTCTTTAAAGAGAATTCTACAACTAAATAAATGTTCATAATATAAGTACAAAATGATATTACAAATCATATGTATATTCTATACATCTTATAATACTGTATCATACGGAAATATAGTTTCCACTATATTATGATCTGGCACTTCTGGTAGTATTTATTGTGCGCCATCATTTTTTAAATAAAAAAACATCATTCCAAAATTTTTTTCACTGGTTCTTAGAAATTCAAAGAACAGAAAGTAAGTATATAAAAATAGCTTAAGATGGAATGTAATTATAACAGCTAGGGTGGATGTTGAGAGAGTTGGATCCTTACACTATGTTTTAATTGCAGGAAGAAAGATAGTGCTGTTGCAGTGATGTCTTAGGTTTGCTGCATATTTTAACTTTGCTCTTATACATTGTCATTTATTTAATGCAATTTGTTTAAATAAATTTATGTGGAACACACCGAGATCAATGTGGGTGAATGTGCTTGAAATTGCAAACCTCTATTGAAGTGTCACAGTGAGCATACAGTAACAAAATTGAGAGATCAGTCTTCTGTCTAGTAAACTAGGTTGAAAGCCAGAAGCTGTAATAGCTGATACCATTGAAGAAGATTCTTGAGCTACAAGGTGGCTGTCAAACAGATGCATGCACATAGTGAGACATTAATTAGGATGATACATAGCTCAAACCAACAATGAGAAATGAAGGACATTGAAAATTTGTAAGTATAGCTCATTTGAAGCCATTCATGTTCTAGGAACTCTGAGAAAAAAACAGCCCTGACTCCATGACTCCTGAAACACATTCTCCACCTTGGGATACCATCTTATTATTTTACCATCATGCCTCCCAGATTAGCTTAATGAGCAGAGTGGTTGGGTCTCACTGGAACCCCTAAAAGCCCAAACTTTGATCAGTTTGTCTTTTTAAAATAACAACACTCCTTTCTGTATCTCTTTATTGCCCTATTTTTGTTTATTTCATTCCTTCACAATATTTGGGCCCTGGGGATGTCCCCTGCTGTGTCAATGGAGCAGAATGCAACTATAGACTCCAAATGTAACAAGAATTTCTTTTGGTTCCCAGCTGATCTGTTTAGCAACAGCTGCTGAAGTCTCCCACAGACTGCCTTTCCATCCCACATTTTAAGAGGAGTTCTTTAAGGGCTACAGCCTGTGCCAACGCCATAAGGCAGGTCACCAACCACAGTTACCCAGGTTTTCTAATTCCGATCATAAAGGTATATAACAGCAAAATAGTCTCAATGATTACATATGGCACAGAACTATGGGGATATATAAAAGTCCCCTTATTGGAACAGATACAGTCCATTTTCTTGAAATGCATCTTGGGGGTGGACAAATCTCCAACTCCAGCAGTAAGGGCAGAGTTGGGCATACCCCCTATACAAAGCCGCTTAGTAATTAAAGTATTCAGTTATTGGCTGAAGATCTTATCTATGGACCCAGATAGACTACCCAAGGTTTGTTTTGAAGAGCAATTGTATAATATGCCTTCTTGCACTTGGGTTGTCCAGCTCTCAAATGCCATATCATAATATGGATTCTCCATCCAATTCCCAGTCCAATCAGATCTGAAGGCCAAGAACAGTTTCAAACAAAGGGTCATGGGTGTGCCTGCCCAAGATGATATTGCATCCCTTAAACATGTTAAGTCCTTGAAGTGGCTGGCTCAGCACAAATCAGCCTCCCAGCTAGAAAAGTATTTAACAGCTTATATGCCCCAGCATCTTAGAAGAGCTTTTTCAAGAGCTCGTTTTGAACAACTAGACTCCATGGTAAGATATGGGAGGTTCCATGGAGTTCCATATGAAGAAAGACTGTGTATCTGTGGTGCACCAGCTGTTGAAGACATTGCACATATCCTCTTTGATTGCAAACTGTATTCAACAGAAAGGACTGTTTACTTAGATTCCTACTTAAAAACTAAAAAATACTGGGATACCCAGGAGAAACTGTCTTATTTTTTGCAGAGGACGAACCTGCATATCACTAGTAAGACTACACTCTTTATATTAAAGGTGATTTTGAAGAGGACAGGCTATTTAGATCAGATTGGGGTTAACTGCAGGGGTGATGACTTACTATGAATTTGTTCTACTGTTTTCTTTGTATTTACTTATATAGTGGTATTGGTTTATACTTTTGATATGGTCAGATGACTAAATCAATAAAGTTTCTGTTTCAAACTTACCTAAAACAAGCAAAGGCACTATGTGACTGTGGTTGGGAAGGAAACATGCAGTTGATAAATACAGAACATTTGGTGGGAGTCTACAATACAATAGACCCTTGGATCTGCAGGATCTTCATCAGGGATTTGGAATGGTTCTTAATCCATCTGTTTTCTATCAGATAGCCTTATTTGATCATGGACTTTTAATAAGGAGAATGCTCAGTGCTTCTTTACAAGGTTTTTAAATCCAGATGCAAGGGAACTTATGCTCACAAGCCCTAGTGGCCAAAAAGATTTGCATACTGTTTCCACTCTTCTTAATTCTCTTACTCAAAAACATAATGATAGGGCTAATTCTAATAGAACCATACATGTCTCACTAAAGTGGGGTTTCCAATCTCTACAAAGGAGGAATCTCCTTTAGGGGTTGTCAATCTGATCTCTTCCGATTGACAGCTTGGAATGAGCAGTTGTGATTAAAGATGAAGTTCTTAAGACCTTGCTTTCTCTAGAATGCTTCTTTTGTAAGATCAGTTAGAAAACTTTCCCCATGTGGCATAGGACCATGGGCAAGTCACACTCTTTAAGAAAATCAGTGAGAATTTGAAATTCCTCCAGGAAATGGTCTGGAAGAATTTGAGAATTCAGGGACTGCTCTCAGTAATGTTTTGTCCTGGAAAGAAGAAAAGTCTTATTTTCATCCCCTACCTTGAGATGTTTTTGAAAGGGGTGGCCCTGATTAAACCTAGATTTCCTGCCAAGAATGTGAGCTAGTTTTGATGGCAGTCATGGATATAACATTTGAGCCATTTGTTATGTAGAGCTTGAGGTTTCTTATTTTCAAGGCCTTTCTTTTGTAACTGTAATATCAGTCAGGCTGGAATCTGACTTTCTTAGACATCAAGTTTTGAATTTTTCATAAGGATCACTTGGCTGCTTCTTTAACTTCAGTTATATTTTCTAGTCAGCATAGGAGATACTTTTATTTTCTTTTTGCTGTGATTCTTCTCAAAAGCAGACGGTTTGGCATTGGATATTCAGAGGGCACTCTGTTTTTGTTTGGATCAGTTTATAGAATCTTAGCATCATAGGGTTGGAAGGGACCTTGGAAGGGTCCCATACCCCTGCCCAGTGCAGGAATCCTCAGACCATTCCAGACAAATGGGTGTCCAATCTTTCTGGAAAACTTTCAGTGACCCATGACTTCAGGAGGCAGGCTGTTCCACTGCTCAATGGCTCTCACAGTCAGGAAATTCTTCTTCTTCAAAGTTTGGATCTCTCGCTGTGAAGCTTCCACTCACTGGGTCTTGTCTTACCTTGGGGTGCTCTGGAGAATAAATCCACACCCTCTTTCCTGTGACATCCCTTCATGTACTGGAACACTGCTATCACGTCTCCCTTCAGCTTTCTCTTCTTTAGGCTAAAAGTTCCAAGTTCTTTTAACCACTCTTTGTAGGATTTAGCCTCCAAGCCCCACACAATCCTTGCTGTTCTTCTCTGCCCTCCTTCCAGTTCCTAAGGGTCCTTTGGCATTGCAACCAGAACTGGTCACAGTGTTCCAGGTGCAGTCTCACCAGTGCAGTTCAAAGCAGTACTATTACTTCCTGTGATCTTGACATGATACCTCCCTTGATGTAGCCCAAAACTGCACTGGCTGTTTTGGCAGCTACAGTATACTGCTGGCTCATGCTTAATCCTTCTTAGAGGGATCCTCTAAGAGGATCCTTCCAGATCCTTCTTGCAAATGTTGCTGTTAAGCTAGGTATTACCTGTCTCGTACCCGTGCATCTGGTTTCTCCTGCCTGAGTGTAGAACCTTACATTTTTTACCATTAAACAATATTTTTTTGGATAGGACCCAATGTCCAAGTCTATCAAGATCCTTTTAAATCTTGAACCTGTCTTCTAGAGTTCTTGGAAATAAAAAATTTGTTTATTTCCTTTCAGCTGAAGTCTAAAACAGAAAAGATGTCTAAGTCCTTTTTAAAGGATATTGTCTCTCTTTTTTTAATATAATTTTTGGTGAGACTTTTTACTTGAATAAAAGAAAAATAAGAGATAAAAGAAAGAGGAGAAAAATAAGAAAAAGAAAAAAGTGCAGGAAAAATAGAGTTAAAGCAAAAGAAAAAAGATAATTAAAGAAGTGACTTCTGACCTTCATTACAGCAGTTACAATCAAAGTTTACAATCCCTCCCTTGTAAACATAACCATAATCCTGTAATCCTCTTATTCAACACTTTTTCAATCTTCCAGTCTAAAATTATCATTTTAACTCTTTCATTTTCAGCAAAAAGTCATTAAAGATTCAATATTCATGGTGGGCACTTTAATATACCTCCACATATAATAATCTTGATGGCTGATGAAATAATATCCTCTTCTGTAAATTTATCTGTCATAAACAAATATATTCTTCTGGAGTGATCCAACAATCCTCTCCTCCATTCTATAACTTTCACTCCCTTTAGTAATAACCATTTTTCTTTGTTTCAAATTTGTAATCCATAAAAGGGGAGTAAAAAAATAAAAGTGATTTTTTTTCTATGTCCATGACACTTTAGTCCCTTTCAACTCTCTGTATTTATGTAATCACATGATCTCAGAACTTAATGTTTCCCTTCTTTTTCTACTTATCTGTTTGTTTAACACAGTCAGCCAATCAGCTTCCTTAACAAGCTTAAGCATTCTTCTTTCCCACAGAGATGTACAGTACTGTGCAAAGGTTTTAGGCAGGTGTGAAAAAATGCTGTAAAGTAAGAATGCTTTCAAAAATATATATTGTAATTGTTTATGTTTATCAATTTACAAAATGCAAAGAGAGCAAACAGAAATCTAAATCAAATTAATATTTGGTGTGACTACCCTTTGCCTTCAAAACAGCATCAATTCTTACACTTGCACACTTTGTACACTTGCACAAAGCCAGGGATCTTGTAGGTTTAGAGTCAGGTGTATGATTAACCAATTATACCAAGCAGGTGCTAATGATCATCAATTTCATATGTAGGTTGAAACACAGTTACTAACTGAAACAGAAACAGCTGTGTAGGAGGCTTACAACTGGGTGAGGAACAGCCAAACTCTGCTACTAAGGTGAGATTGTGGAAGACAGTTTCATGTCACAGGTCATACACCATGGCAAGACTGAGCACAGCAACAAGACACAAGGTAGTTCTGCATCAGCAAGGTCTCTCCCAGGCAAAAATTTCAAAGCAGACTGGGGTTTCAAGATGTGCTGTTCAAGCTCTTTTGAAGAAGCACAAAGAAATGGGCAACGTTGAGGACCATAGATGTACAGTGGGGCAAAAAAGTATTTAGTCACCCACCAATTGTGCAAGTTCTCCCTCTTAAAAAAAATGAGAGAGGCCTGTAATTTTCATCATAGGTATACCTCAACTATGAGAGACAAAATGAGAAAAAAAATCCAGAAAATCACATTGTCTGATTTTTAAAGAATTTATTTGCAAATCATGGTGGAAAATAAGTATTTGGTCACCTACAAACAAGCAAGATGTCTGGCTCTCACAGACCTGTAACTACTTCTTTAAGAGGCTCCTGTGTCCTCCACTCGTTACCTGTAGTAATGGCACCTGTTTGATCTTGTTATCAGTATAAAAGACACCTGTCCACAACCTCAAACAGTCACACTCCAAACTCCATTATGGCCAAGACCAAAGAGCTGTTGAGGGACACCAGAAACAAAATTGTAGACCTGCACCAGGCTGGGAAGACTGAATCTGCAATAGGCAAGGAGCTTGGTGTGAAGAAATCAACTGTGGGAGCAATAATTAGAAAATGGAAGACATACAAGACCACTGATAATCTCCCTTGATCTGGGGCTCCACGCAAGTTCTCACCCCGTGGGGTCAAAATGATCACAAGAATGGTGAGCAAAAATCCCAGAACCACACGGAGGGACGTAGTGAATGACCTGCAGAGAGCTGGGACCAAAGTAACAAAGGCTACCATCAGTAGTAACACACTATGCCGCCAGGGACTCAAATCCTGCAGTGCCAGACGTGTCCCCCTGCTTAAGCCAGTACATGTCCGGGCCTGTCTGAAGTTTGCTAGAGAGCATTTGGATGATCTAGAAGAGGATTGGGAGAATGTCATATGGTCAGATGAAACCAAAGTAGAACATTTTGGTCTAAACTCAACTCATGTTTGGAGGAGAGAGAATGCTGAGTTGCATCCAAAGAACACCATACGTACTGTGAAGCATGGGGGTGGAAACATCATGCTTTGGGGCTGTTTTTCTGCAAAGGGACCAGGACGACTGATCCGTGTAAAGGAAAGAATGAATGGGGCCGTGTATCGTGAGATTTTGAGTGAACACCTCCTTCCATCAGCAAGGGCATTGAAGATGAAACGTGGCTGGGTCTTTCAGCATGACAATGATCCCAAACACACCGCCCGGGCAACAAAGGAGTGGCTTCGTAAGAAGCATTTCAAGGTCCTGGAGTGGCCTAGCCAGTCTCCAGATCTCAACCCCATGGAAAACCTTTGGAGGGAGTTGAAAGTCCGTGTTGCCCAGCGACAGCCCCAAAACATCACTGCTCTAGAGGAGATCTGTATGGAGGAATGGGCCAAAATATCAGCAACAGTGTGTGAAAACCTTGTGAAGACTTACAGAAAACGTTTGACTTCTGTCATTGCCAACAAAGGATATATAACAAAGATGAACTTTTGATATTGACCAAATACTTATTTTCCACCATGATTTGCAAATAAATTCTTTAAAAATCAGACAATGTGATTTTCTGGATTTTTCCCCCCATTTTGTCTCTCGTAGTTGAGGTATACCTATGATGAAAATTACAGGCCTCTCTCATCTTTTTAAGTGGGAGAACTTGCACAATTGGTGGGTGACTAAATACTTTTTTGCCCCACTGTAGTGGTCGGCCAAGGAAACTTAATGCAGCAGATGAAAGACACATCATGCTTATTTCCCTTTGACATCAGAAGATGTCCAGCAGTGCCATCAACACAGAACTGGCAGAAACCAGTGGGACCCAGGTACACCCATCTACTGTGCGGAGATGTCCGGCCAGAAGTGGTCTTCATGGAAGAATTACGGCCAAAAAGCCATACCTCCAATGTGGAAACAAGGCAAAGCGACTCAACTATGCACAAAAACATAGGAACTAGGGTGCATAAAAATGGCAGCAGGTGCTCTGGACTGATAAGTAAAAATTTGAAATATTTGGCTGTAGCAGGAGGCAGTTTGTTCGCCGAAGGGCTGGAGAGTGGTACAATAATGAGTGTCTGCAGGCAACAGTGAAGCATGGTGGAGGTTTCTTGCAAGTTTGGGGCTGCATTTCTGCAAATGGAGTTGAAGATTTGGTCAGGATCAATGGTGTCCTCAGTGCTGAGAAATATAGGCAGATACTTATCCATTATGCCATACCATCAGGGAGGCATGTGATTGGCCCCAGATTTATTCTGCAGCAGGACAACGACCCCAAGCATACAGCCAATGTCATTAAGAACTACCTTCAGCGTCAAGAAGAACAAGGAGTCCTGGAAGTGATGGTTTGGCCCCCGCAGAGTCCTGGTCTCAACATCATCGAGTCTGTCTGGGATTACATGAAGAGACAGAAGGATTTGAGGCAGCCTACATCCACAGGAGATCTGTGGTTAGTTCTCCAAGATGTTTGGAACAATCTGCCTACCAAGTTCCTTCAAAAACGGTGTGCAAGTGTACCTAGAAGAATTGATGCTGTTTTGAAGGCAAAGGGTGGTCACACCAAATACTGATTTGATTTGGATTTCTCTTCTGTTTGCTCACTTTGCATTTTGTAAATTGATAAACATGAACAATTACAATATATATTTTTGAAAGCATTCTTGCTTTACAGCATTTGTTCGCACCTGCCTAAAACTTTTGCACTGTACTGTATATTCTCTAATTATTTAATTCAAAAAATACTTTAAATGAGACAATATTCCAAATTTAACTGTCCTTTTAGTTCACTTTTTTAAACTTTCTTATTCCAAAATCCCAGTATGCTTTTTGCATTTAATTCTTTTAAATCTTTATAACTGGTTCCTTCCTTTTTCATTTAGTCTTTCCTGGATTGAAGGTACACTCACCCCAGTGGCCTTAGGTGCTCTGTTGCTCTGAGGGTCTCTTTATACCTTTAAATTTGCTCCATTTAAACATGCTTTAGAAAGTGGATCATGCAGACCAAGTGTCCTTTAAATAGGTTTCATGCAAGCCTGTGAGTGTGGTGTCTTCTCCCACGGCTCCTGGCGCTGTACTCGCAGGTCACCTACAGGGTCCCTCTGGACCCTGCCCACCCAGAGCTCATGTGGGCAATCTCATGGCTTCTCTTTGTCCAGAGAAGCTCTCTTAGCTCAGGCATATCGCCCAGCTGTCGGTCTTCGCCTCTGCGTCATCCCTGCTATTACGCAGAGATGTGCTAGTCTGCCATGTTTGCACCCTGAAGTCTTAAAGGATATTTTCTCAAAGTTTATATGGATTAGTGAAGCAGCCTCTGAAGGGTATCTAGCACATTCCCTTAAAGTCTGTGTGGCTTTTCAGGGACATTTTTCAGTACAGATTATTTGAAAAGTGCTCTATGAGATGAATAAGATAAATAAATATGTACAAACATTGATGACTTTTGGTGGGTGAGTACTTCAGAAAGTAGTGATAATCACCTATTCTGGGACCCCACCAAATCCGATATTCCTTACAATATTCTTATATTCCTTTAAAAATATTTTTTTTTCCTGAACTAAATAGTTCAGTTTTGGGTCATAAGAAAAATTTCCAAAATTCCTTAAGCTATTGATTGGACAATTTGGCTACTCCAATTCTCTATTCCAAATTGTCCTCTCTTTTTTTGTAATAATAAATTTTCAACTTACTTTCAGAAGTCTTCTCCAACACTCTCAATTTCTAGAGTTTCAGAAGCTGCAAGGGCACTGGGGCCTTTTAAGTATTTTAAATGCCATTCAACACTCTTGATATATTGTATTCCTTTTATAAAATCTCAAAAGGAAAGGTATTATTACTTAAGTAATTAAGGCTAATAATCCATTATGTTTTCATACACAAAATGTATTGTTAGCCATTTTTAAATAAGAATTACTCCAATGTGATTCTCAATTCTCAGAGAAAAAATCAAAGTTAAATGTTCTGTCTAATAATGCCCAAATATTAAATAAATTACCTTCTGTGCTGGAAAAATGAGCAAATTCTTGCTGCAGTTAAGGTGCATCCATGTTTTGAATCAAATAAACTACAGGCATAGCAGGATTAAATCTCTGAAGCAATGAAATCTGAACCAGTTCCACATTGCCATTTGATACATCCCAGAATGAATGATCCATGTCAATGAGAGAGAAAATGACTGGAAAGATACAGGAGGGATTAGTTTGCTTTAGAACCTAATCATGTTGATCTGAAGACTGTACATTACGTTACATTACATCCAGTAAGCCATAATGAAGGTGAAGTGAAAACTCACTACTGTATTATTTTGCAAGGCATTCATCATTTGCAGTTGATTCTGAGCGGCCTATAATTCCTATTTTTGTAGTTCAGATTAAAAACAAACTGCATAGGAATGTAAACAATAATAATCAAGCCAATCCATAGGGGGAAGGGGGGGAAGAATAAAAAACTGGGAATACCACAATCAGTGACCCAAAATTTACACCATTCTTTTCCATAGGGAAAAGTCATAGCATTTCCTCCAAAGCTAAATCAGCCATGTTTTAAATTACTTTCTAAAAGCCAAGGTCAAAGGTCCATTCAGATATCTGGGGCCAAGCTATTCCAGAGGAATGGGCCTGCAACTGAAAAGGCATGCTTCTGAAGTCCCTGTAGATGCTAATCTCTGAGGCAAGAGAAACAGAGCAAAGCTGCCCTACTCAATGTTTTTGGGCAGACAACCATTTTTGGGATAAGATGGTCTTGCAAATATTCACTTTCTGAACCACAAAGGGCAAACCAGCACCTTGAATTTCACTCAGAAGCCAAATAGGAGCCAGTGCAGTTTTCAAAGTAGAGGTGTTATATGGATGTACTAAAGCATGCCCATAACTAATTCAGCTGCTGCATTCTGGACCAGCAAAAGCTTCCAGATGCTCTTCAGAGACAACTCCATGTTGAGTCCCATCAAGTACTCTAACCTGACTAATTCATGAGTGATTGTGAGTAGTGCATCCCAATTCCAGAAAAGATTGTAAGATGGTGTACAAGATATCTCTTGGCCACAATTGCCACCTGCTCATCAAGCAAGTGTTGTGAGTTCAGAAGGATCCCCAAGTTACATGACAATTCTACGTGGGGGAATATGACTTTGTCCAGAACTGAAGATGGTATCTATTCTAAGTTGGATGGCTTATGAACTCAGAACCACTCTGCCTTATTGGTATTAAGCCTCAACCTGTACCTCCCTTTTCTGGAACATAACAGCCTCAAGGCACCTAGACAGCATCACTTCACTGGCTCAAAGTCAAAATGTAAAGTTGGGGGTCAACAGTGGACAGGTGATACCTGAACCTGTGTTGATGGATGACCTCACCCAGTGGCTTCATGTAGGCGTTGATTACAAATGGGGAGAGCATCGATCTCTGTTGTATCCTACAACTGAGAGTTTAAAGAGTTGTCATTCTATAAACACTTCCATAGTCCTTTCCTATACAAAATTGTTCATCTCAGTAAAAACAGATCAATGGTGTACTGCTGGTTTGTGTTATCTTTTAAACTTTTTGTTGAAAAACAGAACTTCAGGGTAAAACTAAAATAAAGGTACAGTTAAAAAAATAATAAAGCAAGGCCAAAGCAAAAGCAAATGAAAAAGGAAGAAAAATAATCCCCACAGTGGAGGAATGAATTGTGAAAATGTCAGAATTTGCAGAAATGACAAAACTAGTCATTTAATCAAAGAAGAAAAAGCAACAAAAATTTTCCTGAAAGACTGGAAACCTTATATGGACTTTTTGCGAAAAGAAGAAAGAAAATGATGGTGTATGGATTTGAAGATTAAAAAAAATATAGATTAAATGAGGGGCTGAAGGGATTTGTATAACATCTAAAAGGGAGGAGGGATGATAAGATTGTAATTATCTGTTGAAAAGAAGCTCAGAAATCATTAATATATTTCTTTAGTTTTCCCGCCCTCTTGTTTCTTGCACTTTCTTATTTCTTTTTCTTTTTTCCTTTTTTTTCGATTTGTTCTTTACTCTATGAAAAAATCTTAATATAAATTTAAAAAGGAAAAGGAAAAAATAATTAAATTATTTACATTACTTATAAATACTTTAAGTATAAATACTTTTGTGATCTTAAAGAGAAATACAAACATTTAAAACACCTATAATAATTTCTTTAGCATAGAACAGCATTTGTACCAACTTTATTAGGAAAAAAGTGTTTATAATGAATTAATTGTGATCTTTATTGAATAAATTTATCCTTCATTGTAGGGTTTTTCAAAAGTATTTATGTTAATTTCTCATACAAAACAATTGTATTTTTAAATACCACTAAAAGATCTATTGTACTTTTCCAATGTTTTCCAATAGTAAACTTGGCTATTAATAGCAGGAATTGAATCAGTTTCTTTGAATTAATTGAATTAATTTCTTATGTTGGTATCAATTTATATGTGTTAAGAAATATAGACATTAAACCAATAGTAGGATTCATTCTGAAACACTATTGAGTGATTTTTACAAGGTTCATCAGAAACTTTGAACCAAAGAGACTGAACGCCAAATTTGTACCATTTTGAATACAACTGTGCCTACAGAATCTAGAAAAACTATAATTTATATTGTCTAATTTTAGGAGAGTATAAAGTATAAACCTGTGGGTTATCTTCATAGTTAATTTTGATGACTTGTTAAAATAGATTTTAAAACTATTCTGTGCTGCAGCATAAAAGAATTGTAAATTATCTTTCAGAGGGGTTTAAGATTAAATATTAAAGATTAAGATTAAGATTAAAACCAGAGAGAAGCTTTGGTTTTAATTACAGATAAATGAAGTGGATAAACATAATTTTTCATATGTTTTAATGGTCCTAACTGGCCAAATTTAGACTGTGAAGGAATGAGGGTACTTGACTCACTTGACATTCAGTTGTAACTTCTGACCGGTCCTTTTGCACAGTGTATTGCATCAGTAATTACATTTCTAATTCTGTAAATTCCTCTCTCTCCCCATTCCTTATATTAATCAGATTTATCCTTTGCTTTAAAGAAGGATGATTGAGGAATTAGGGTAGAGAAGAAAAGTCAGGATCCAAAGAATGTTTCCATTTTTTCCAAACTTCTAAAGTAAGTTTTAAGTATGCTTTTAAGAGAGTAGATACTATTTTTAAAAAACATCACAGAGGAATCATATCACCCTAACCAATATGGGGTCTGGTGCCAACTTAATTTGTATTCATTGAACATCATTTAGTTTTCTGATAAAATGAATTGGCTTAAGTGAAAGCCATCAAAATGTTTCGAACTTGATATATGTAAACCTTTGTCATGCTTTTGTTAATATTGAATGGTTTGCCCAATACTTGGTTTTTAATAGCTATATGTAATGAAGAAAAAGTATGTTAGTAGTGGTAGGGATAGGAATTGTCTGTCTTTTATGTAGCTTCATGGAACTGGGATACACGCTGCCCAGAAGATGGGTAGATAGAGAAGGAGCAGTTTGCTTTTCATATGTAACACACTGTAATCTCTGTTTTATTCTTTGACAGCCTCCAAAAGTAAGGTGTTTGACAAGAATCTGGCATCCAAATATAACTGAGACAGGGGAAATCTGTTTGAGGTAATTTATTATCTGAATAGCTCAGTTTTATTTTATTTTAATTTCACTGATTATGTATATAAAATAGGGGGAGAGGAAAGGGAGCACATATAGGTTTAAAAAGAAAATGGAATACCTAATACTTCTAAATGAGAAGATATTTTTCAATCTGTTTGATCAACAGTTGAGCCAAGATAATTTTTGTGGACAAAAATGATGCAAAAGATATATTAAATATAGAGCTATCCAGTCACCTGCTTCCATACATTAGTAGTCATAATCTTTCTAAACTAAAACATTATTGGCTTTATTTAATCTTCTGAAATCTTTTAATTATTAAATATGCCCTTCTATGATGAAATGGTAAATTACTTTCATTCTTTTAAGGAAAGGAAAGGAAAACATTAACTATGCACTTCCTTTAAAGAAAACAGGGAAGAATCCTATGAAAATTAGAGAGAGGTTGAAGAGAGGACCTGAGTGACAGAAAGAGAACAAAAAGAAAAGGAAGGGGGTCACTATATAGCTCCTGAAAAGGAAAGGTCAGATATAAATTTAACAAATGGAAAGAAGGAAAGAAAGAGTGAGAGTGTAACACAGTAAACTGTTATTCGGTGAATAAGCATGAGTGTTAATATTTTTATTCTTTATAAGTAAATGAGATAGATACAATGCCATTGCCCTCTGTAACTAGGTGAAGAATTTATAAACATCTTTTGCTTTAGAAGATGGGCAGGAAGAGATAGAAATCTTGAATAGTTTATAAAATAGGCAATCAGTATTTTCCATACTTCCATATAATCAGTATTTTCCATATTTTCCATTCTGTCCCCTGAAAACTTGATTTTTTAAATCTCCTCTATTTTAATTTGCTTTGGTGAGCTTGGTAATCATTAAACCAGTCCATTACCAAAAAGAAATATAAATTAAGACAAGATGGAATTGCTGTTGGTAAGGAGAAGCTGATCTTGGGGATTGATGTGAACCCTGTTTGGATGAGATTGCATTCCCCCAGAAAGAGCAAGTTCACTGTTTGGGGTGTTCCTTGACCCCCAACTGTGACTGGATTTGCAGGTGGCAGCTGTTGCAAGGAGTTGTTTGAACAACTACAGCCCATGCACCAATTCCAATCCTTCCTGATCCAATGAGCCTTAGGAATAGTTATCCATACATTGGTTACAACCTGTCTTGGCACCTTCAACATGCTTTACTTGGGACTATCCTTGATAAGTGTCTAGATCTGAATACTGGTTGCTGGATAAAATTTAAGTTGCTGAGGTTGAACTTTAAAGCCATCAATGGCTTAAGGTCTGACTATGAGGAATTGCCTTTCCTGCTATAAACCTGCCCAGTTACTTGAATCAGCAGGAAGGAACCTTGAAAAAATAGCCCTACCAACAGAAGTTCATGAGAGGCCTTTGTCTCTGTAGTTCCCAGGCTATGGAATGCATTACCCAAGGAGGTGCACTTGGTCCTCTCTTCCCCAGCATTTAGGAGAATGCATTTCTGTCTTCTCCATTTAAAGACTAGGTCTCTGACTGTGGATTGGTGGAGCTTGAGAGTTTTAGAAATGGCTTTATAACTTTTTCCAGACAGATCAGCATGCATAACTTCTTCCTGGAGGACTTCAGAAATTTCTTTTGAGCACAGCGTAATACTATTCTAGAGTCTATGAGATAGGGCAGACCTGGCTCAAATCAACACTGACTGTTTACTGAAGTACTCACATAACTGGCCCTAGTTATCTCTTTAATTGAATGAGGGGCATAATTATTTTTCATACTGGTACACTGCAGGTTGGACTTTATTTATGAAATAAATGAAACAGGCATCAAGTGTTGATGTTATTTGTTTACTCAGACTCCCTTTTCATATAAGCAGGACCCACATGATACTTAGTTAACATTCAGAGGCAGAGATATGGAAAAATTCATAAAATTCATAAAATCTGAAAGAATATTAAAGAAGTAAATACTTCTGCACAGACTGTAGGTTACTGCATGACAGACAGATCAAGCAAATGCATTTTAGGAGACATTAGTGGTCTCCCAATTAACTGCAGTCATCATTAGAGTAAGAAGTAATCTCCAGATTATGGGATGTAATAGTTCCATAGTTTTATGCAGTGGTCAGAATCTCTTCAAATACTATATCTTATTCTGAGCATCACACTTTAGAAAACATTCAGATATATTGGAATGAGAAGAGTAACAAAATTAAATCCTATGAGGAAAGATTGAGGAAACTGGTTATGTTCAGCCTTGAAAAGACTGAGTGGGGTTATGATAGCACTCTTCAAATAACTGAAAAGCTGTCATTAAAAGGGGATACTTTATCATGTCAGGTAACAGATTAATAGTCAAGTTTAGCAGAATAATAGTCAAGCAAGAAGGCAGATTGTGAGGAATATGAGAAAAAAAAGATTAGTGGTATTAACAATTTCAACAGTGCTCATTACCTGAGGAAATAATAGGCTCCCCTTCTCTGAACATGTTCAGAAAACAGATATAATTCCATAACTTCTTAAAAATAAAGTTGTAATTTTACATCTGTTCAAATTTGGTATATAATGTGTGATACTTTCTCTCGGAGCTTTGTATAATGTTGTAAATATACTTTGGCAGTACTTGTAAAATATTCATGTGCATCTACAGTATTTGCTAAGTGACTGCATGTTTTGCTATATTTATTGCATTTCTAAAACTAGTGTATTTAAAAATGTGAATTATAGTTAATGTTTTGGTATCTGTTTCAGTTTATTGAGAGAACATTCTATTGATGGCACTGGCTGGGCTCCAACTAGAACCTTAAAGGTAGTTGTATATAAATCTTTCTTTGGTTTTGCCTTGGTTATTAGAAAAGTTTCAGAAAACAAATGTTTAACAAACAATCTAGCCAAAGTAATACAGATTTTAGTGAGAGATTTTGCTCTCATCCTCTAAAATAGATAGGACTTAAATTTTACTTATTTAGAAACTTACATGGCCGCCTGTCTTATACAAGGTAATCCTAGGCAGCTGACAATAAATCTGAAACAGATTTTAGAAGTACACAAGGAACTATGGAGAAATAATCTGACTTCCCGTTTTGCTTATTGAAAGTATTGTGAGATCAGGGAGAGGTTGGTAGGTTATCTTCTTTATTAAATATTCTGCATTTTCATTGTATTTCCAGTGATGCCCCATCCAGGTTGCTGATCACGTCCATATCTACTTAGCTTCGGTGCCTCAGTAGATGTTATGGTGGTGAACTCATAGAAAAGATCCAGTTCAGTTCAGGGTATATATTATCTGATCCTTCTATCTTTTTCTCTCTGCCCCTTCCCCATTGGTTCTAATCCACATCTCTCATTCCTTAGTTTGTTGGTATCCAGAGAGGGGTGTGTGCGCTGTCCACACACAACTAATAGCAGTTAGTGTAGTGGATGAGGGAGTGGACTACAATGTAGGAAAAATTGTGGTCATTTTGAAGCTCTGGTCCATATTGCAGAACTTCTGTACAAATGGCTTTAGAAAGAAAAATACATCAAGAGATAAAATTGTACATCTTTCCCATAATGGTTAGTAATACCACAGTATCAAGTGTTCTTAGAAGATTTGTCGAATCATCACAGCAACTCTTTAATATTTGAGGTATAATATAACTATTAATGGTGTTAATGTAGATTTATTTAAATTAGTAGGATATGCACATTACTGAGCAAATGATTGCAACCTGAATCTTTAAAATACTTATTTGAAAACAATTTAAGAATTGTATTTGGGTCCCCCTCTCTGCAGATTTAGAAAATCTGTAAAAATACATCTGTCTCTCTAGGCAGTCAATTGTTAATATTTATGTTTTTGTATTTTTTATTAAAAATGTTAGCCACTTTTAGTAGAAAAGTAAAGGAAAATATTCTTTTGAGCACTTGTCCCATCACTACCCTTGTCCAGATATCAGTATGCTCCTAATCTCCAGCAGTATCCAGAGCAGGCGGAAGGCCATAGGGGGAAACCACCCATTCCTCAGCCCCAGCCATTGTTTTCCCCACCCCCTGGGAGATCCACCAGTCACACTAGAGAGAAACAAAAGTTGCTATAGATAAAAAGAAGAAAGGATAACATGTAATCTTCCTTTTAAACTTAAAAATGCAAATATTCCCTGTTGAAAAAAAGTCAGTCTTTTGTTGGTCAATAACTAGCATAAAACAGAGGCAATCACAAACAACTAATGAAAGAGGAAAAAAGTCAGAGACCATCATATCAGGTTGACATCCTAAATATGGATATATAATATTCTAACAAAATAATATTAATATTAAAACTGTAATTGTAATGCTAAAATTGTAATATCACTTAAAACTAAAACTATAATCTGAACCAAAAACTAAAAATTAGAATCTGGAAAAATATTGCATTATATTAGTGACACTAAGATACTGAATTTAAAACGCTGCACATGGTCAAGGGGGAACCTAAATTCCCTTGACATTATGTATACAGCAAGAGGATCCTTCATCATCCATCCTCCTAGTCTGTTTTGGTTAGTGAGTGACAATAGTCAAGGGGTATCAGCTCCTGCCTAATTTTGGAGGTAGTATAAAAAAAAACTTGGCAAATCCAAAGAAATGGAGAACTGAATGAAATGGAGAAAAAAGCTGCCCAGATAAGAATTTGCATGTCAAAGAATATGGATGGATATCTAGCTATGTGAGGACAGATAAAGCAGGCTCTGGAATCTCTATAAAACACACAGTATAATAAGACGTGGACAGTGGTTTCTATAGTACCTGTGCTGCATGGGCACACTGGGGCAAAGTAGGATATTTTCTTATATCTGCCTTCTAGTCAATGGCAGGACTATAAACTAAGCTTGCATTAGAGCCCTTTTCAGTTTGGAAACCATGATAGAATTTAAGTATTTCTCAGGTCTAAACACAGGAGATATGTCTTTGGGCTGGTGAGACTGGTCAGATTGTTTTTTCATGCCTAGAACATGTGTCAATATCTTTTTGGCTGCCTCATACTCTAGACACAGAAAGGCTTCCTGGGAGAATCCATAAAAATGCAACTTCTTTTTTAGATATCTCTTCCATCTGACATTGAAATTATCTACTAATATCAGAGGGGTCAAGCCTATTGACTAATAGGTAAAGAAAGTTTGCCAAATCTTGGTTTCAGTCTTAATTTCACCAGCCTCACAGTGGAGAACTACATTGGAAATGCAGTATGGAACTTGAAAGATGTTTTGTAAGAATTTAGACTGCCACAATTTCCAATTCTGAGTAATTAATTCTGTGCACTGTACTGAAATTGGGAGCTCACTTTGGCAGAGAATAGCTGTAGGACAATGGGGATTAAAAGGGTACCTCTTCATTCAAAATTCTAATTGTTCCAAAGCTGATTTTTAAGCATTCTGGGCTACATAGTCCACATGAGCACTTCTCTGCCAGAGGTCTGAAAAAGTTCCTGAAGTATTTAAATATCATAATTTCTTTGATTTCATGGCCATTTAGTTGCCACCTGTGGATTCTAGGAAGTTTAGCAGAGATCAAGGCTTTTGTCTTTGCATAGTTGATTTCTAATTCTTCATAGTTACAGTGAGTGGCAAGTGATTTTAGGGCACATTTTAATCTGGTCAAAATCTAAGCAGGATAACTATATTGTTTAATCCGGTCACGATCTAAGTAGGATAACTATATCAGCATATAGAAGCATGAACCTATGAGCTAACTTGTGGGGGAAGAAGCCAAGACTGTTTTGATTGATAACCAAATAATTTATATAGAAGTTAAATAGCTCTTGTGCCAATATTCAACTCGTCAAAGTGATTGCTTTAATTAGATGAAGGGCAGAGAAGTTGCCTAGAGTATCACTGGAGGAAAACCCATCTCAGGTCTGACTGGGCACTCATCAAGGCACCTACACATTGGCAATTCAAGTGGCCAAAAATAATTATTTTGATCTTATTGCATCTGCTCAATGTGGCTCAGTGGCACTTTTTAAGGTGACTTATTGCCTTTTAGGGAATAATGATCTCCAGGAGCATCTGAAGGGCCTTGTGAAGAATACTTGCAGCATTTAAAACTGCTCAGATTTGAGCAGACCTGGGCAGTGGACAGTGCAGATGACTGGAGCTAAATGTTGTGAAATAATCTGGGATCAGTGTGAGTCTGTTGAGGCTTGAGGAAACATATAAATTATAATGTCACCTCCCCTCCTTCTCAGCTGGATTCCTGCCCCTTGTAGTTAGTTAAGGCCTCTTGTGAGGTTATGGAGGTTGGATTTGTATATAATTAACACCTCTTTGAGTGAGGATTCACCTCCCCCTCTAATCATCTTGAATAGGTCAAGTCCCTCCAGAACCCATTGATATAAGAATGTCATCTGACAGGGCCTTAGCCATTTTCAATCACTAGACTAGACTTTCATGCTATTAAAGAGAAGGAATTTTTAAAACTTTTTTTTGTTATCTATTTTATTAATGTACTACTTTTATTCCCAGTGGTAGGTTTTTTCTTCTTCTTTAGAAAAATCGAATCTTACTGAGTGATAATGAATTTTATTTTTATTGTTTTATGTATGGTTTTATGTACAGAAATGCCAGAGAATCATTATCAATCAGTTTCATTGTCCTTTTTACAACCTATATCACATCCTTTCAATAATCTCATGTATACAGCTATAAATAGTACAAAATATATTTTTTATTGGCTTATTAACAGTGGGTTGAATCCAGTTGGTATAATTCCATTAACAGAATAGTCTTTGATCCTCAGAAGATTTCTATCAGTGGAGCAGGGAAGACACTGGTTGTTAGCAGTTCTCCTCTGCAATAATTATGGAACAGTACCACATTGTTTCAAAGAGTCCCTTCAACCCACCAGAGTAAATTTTAGGAATAGTAGTATAGGGGAGTAAAGTTGACAAGAGGAATTTGCCAAAAATACTTTCTCATTTCAAACCGTCTTTAACCAATAGAGTGATATAACTAGATAGCCAGACAGCCAGATAACCAGCATAACTTGGGTATCATTTAGCTTGGAAAGTTTGTGAATATGTCACTAACCCCAAAAATGAGTAGAACATTAAGATGAACATACCTGGTAACAAGGAAAGAAAAATCAGAGACAAAAGGATTTGAACTTAAATGGTTGCATAATTTCAAAGATTTACATTTGTTTTTAATAATTTGCAAATCAGATTCTTTAAAAATTCTGAAATTCACAAGGATGTCGCCAGTTTAGTTTCATGATGGTCTGTCTGTCTGTCTATCTGTTTTTTTTATATAACATGTAGACATTTGAGGTATTTGACTTTGGATGAATCTATTTTTTTTTTCCTTTTCAGGATGTTGTTTGGGGATTAAACTCTTTATTTACTGTAAGTAACAACCTCACTGAATGAATGTGCATTTTGATTAATTTGCTACTGTAATAACTGCCTCTAACTGTCCTCACAATTTCCAAAACCTGCATTAGTCTATTGATCCGAAATCTACCAAGTTTCTTGTAACATTTGAAAACTAACACATTTATTATGACATAAATATTTTTGGGCTAGAGTCTCCTTTATCAGATGTATGTGATGAAGTGGGCTCTAGTAAAAAAAAACAAAAAACAACCCTGGCATTTCATCAGCCCCATTTTTACTCCCTCCCAAGTTACAGGGCTGAAAATCAGTAAACCATCAAAAATGACCCTCCCCCCAAAAAGTATGTATTTCTGTGTAAGACACAAACACAAAGCAAAACAAATCCCCCATGCCTAATGGAAACCTGAGCTCTGGCCACTTGTGCAACATGCAGCAATAGCAACAAGAGCCCCAGAGCTTAATCAGAAGAGATGGAGCTTGGCTTTCCTCTCAGGTAGCCTATTCTCCACCGTGGTCTGATTCATGATGATGGTTCTGTGCCTGGCAGCATCCCGCATGGAGCATTCCAGAACTGTGACTTTGGCAAGAGCTCTGCCTGAGCCTCTTCTTACTGCATACCATCTAAATGCAGCTCCTGCTTGTTTCTCTTAGTTTTTTTAACCACATCTCTGTAACTTCACCAACACTCCTGTGATCTTCAAAAAAAAAAAAAAATCTTCAAATTTTATTTTAAATTGTTTCTGTTCCTTCCAGTCTTTCAGTTAGTGTTTTCTCACTTGGGTTTGTTTGTTTTTTGCTGCTTTGCTTCTTTGCTGTTAAGCACTTTGGCTTTCATGACCTGTAAGGGGCCTTTCTGCAAGTAGGCTCAGTATTTCACATGCTAGGTAAGCCTGACAGAATCACCCATCACACTTACAAAGCCCTTCTCTAGGAATCAGCACAAGAGCTCCAGAAGCCAGCTTTTGTTTAATGCTCCTAAATGTGTGGTCTAGTTGTTCACTGTGCCACTTCAGACAGGAGACAGTTGATACCCATGCAAATAGGTCTATTTCTGATCTACTATAGTTGGCTAGGAGAATATAAAAAGATGCTGACTTTTTGTCCCTTAGTTGTGTTAGCACTCTTCTTCTTATGCTTGGAAGTATTACTGTATTAATGCTTCTGACATAGGAGGACAGGCTTCTCTGCAGATACACTTCACCAATTGAGACACATTGTTCCTGCATCTTTTCTGTACTCCCACTTCATTTTCCTTCATTACACTAAAGCTGAGCAATGCAGGAGTGGTTGTGGTTCCAGCATTGTACTTTTGGTTCTTGACTTACAGATTAGATTGGATAAATCCTATTGCTTGGTGATGTTACAGAGAATGACCTTTGTGATCTTGATCTTACCCACCTAAAATACATACGGTTTTTTAATAGGCTTCTGGATTAAATTATCTTTTATGCCATTTCTAAGTATAGTGAAAATGCTGAGTTAATGAAAGGGATTATGCCTTTCTTTTAAACACTTCCTCCCTAATTCTATCATTATGGTAGCCTTGCAATCACAAGAGTATTTCAACCAAAATACTATGGTTCAGGAGGCAAAGAGGAGGAGGAGGCTGGATGGAACATAAACATTTATTCCATTGGTTCATTCTCAGGGCATCTTCTCCTTTCTCCAATCTGTTGGATGATAGGAAGCAAATTGCTGATGTTTTGAGATGGCAAAGCAACAAATTAAGAAAGGTGGTCATGCAGATGGATTGCAGTGTGAAAGTGATAGTGAACTCTGTAGTATTTCATTGCTATTCAAGTGCAGGCAGATTGAACATAAAACACATGCAACAGACCTCAGTAGAACAAAAAAGCTGTGTAGGATTTCACATTTTAAATATATCCTGAAGCTCTAAATGCATACAACGCACACCAATGCACACTACACACACACCAAAGTTCAACAAACAAAACCAACATGGTAGTAGTCTTTGTATTTACAACATACAATATGACACCTTAACAGCATTAATATTTGTATAATACACACATGCCTTTGCATTTACATATGACTGCCAAACGCCCCCCTCCACACGACTGAGATATAATATATAACCCACATATAACCAACAACCCATAAAATCTTTAACTTCCCTATGACAAAAATTAATACATCTACCTTTCAGTTAGTACTGCAGCTGTATGTAGTCTTTTCTTGGGCTGAGGTCTACTGTCTAGATGTGCACACGCTTAACTGCACAGCGAGGGTCACTTGGCACTGCCACAGGGTGGACTGAGCAGGACTGATAGGAGCTCCCATTCAGTCCACACTGCAGCGATGCCAGGTGACCCTCACTGCTGCAGTTAAGCCAAGGTAAGCGGCTTGTGCTTTTTGCCCAGGACAGGGAGTCCTTTCCTAGCCTTGCAGTTGTAGCCAACCTCCTCTGGACTCCAGAGCCTCCTGCGCACAAAGGAGCACCTCCCTCCAAAAAACGTTTAATTTCCGTCCTCCCTCCAAAAAAGGTTTGTCTGTTGAATTTCAGGCTGCGTAGGATTCATGATCACTGTTAACTTTATAAAAATTTCAATTTTTAAATTAATAGTAATTAAAGTTTAAGTAAATTCAGAATACATCCAGAGAAGAAGGAAAGAATGGGGAAAAATGAAAAGGGGGGGGCTATCTAAATGTTCTTGGGACTTGTGTGGAGAACAGATCACATTTTAGGTCATATTTTTGGAAAAATATTGAAAATTCAAGAGTTCACCAACTTTTAAGCGCCACTGTATAATCTGTAAGCACATATGTCTGGATCCGGTTTAATGTAGTGGGGTAAGGCACCAGGCTAGAAATCGGGAGACTGCAAGTTCCAGTCCGGCCTTAGCCAGCTGGGTGACTTTGGACCAATCATTCTCTCTCAGCCACTTCTAAATGGCAAGTCACTTCTGAAAAATGTTGCCAAGAAAACTGCAGGGACAATTGCTAGGAGTCAAAAATGACTTAAAGACACAACTTTTAAGCATGTTATGTGGCATACTGTTCTACTTTCTACACTTTAACTAAGAAATATGAAAACATTTTAACATGTTGCTATTACATGTATTTGCAATTTACGCAAATTGTGTATTGTGTCTCACAAATTTATACTTGGTTTAGGAAAAACTGCACAAAACTTTTTTTCTACACATGGCTTAATAGAAATTAAAGAGAACGTTGTCCAGGAGAAGCAGAAAGTGAATTTATACCAGGTCTCACTGACACTTTGCTATCCCTCACTTCCTACTTTTTTATCACTTTTGCTTCTATGTCTATCTTGGATTGTTCCTGTGTAGTCATTTACATCCAAACTTAACTTAGCAATAGATAGAATTTCTTATCTTACTACCCAATTAAGTCTCTCCCTACCATGCAGCCTTTCTTACTATTAGGTAGATTATTGTTTGACTCACAGGCTTTGATCCTTCCCTTTCCATATTTACTGGTGAAATTATTGTCCATGACTGTTATGTAAACGAATGACATGAATAGAATTTGTTTCCACTCATGTTGCTTACTGAAATTCAAGTGAATCCTTATGTATCTATGTTTCTTAAATAGGAATGTTTATTATGAGGCTCTAAAAGACCGTAGCAAACAACTAGACAGCAAACTTAGTTGGCAAGAAGTCAAGAAAGTAATTTATATTTCCACAGTGGCCAAATGAGGATTATTCACAATTATCTGAAAGAAACAGTACATACATATTTCGGATACCATAGAAAATAAGTGTTTTGTTTTAGTTGGTAAAAATGGCTGATCTGTATGTATTCCACATACATTTCAAGCATTAAGCCATTTGGCTTTAAAAGATTTCTTTCTGCCTCAGTTTGCATTGTTTCTCATTGCAACCAAAGCTTGTTAGCTTCAATTTCCTATACTGTTTTTTGATCCTAGAAAATCCATGCTTCCCAAAGTCCCTGCATAAGATACTGCTTTTTAGACTCTTATTTCATATACAGGTGGTCCTCGGGTTATGACCACTCGTTCAGCAACCATTCAAACTTACAACAAGGCTGAACGAATGATAGTTACAACTGGTCCTTAGAGTTCTGTCCGTTGCAACGTCCCTTCAGTCACATGATTGCAGCAAGCTGCAGTCACATGATCGCAGGCAAAGTCAATGGGGAAGCCAGTTGGAAGTCAAAAGTCATGGTCACATCAGGTCCTTGCTTAACGACCCGCATGGTCCTTGCTCAACAATGGCAACTGGAATTACCGGAACTGCCTTCACTAAGCAATGCAGTCATGTGATGTTGCTTAAAGCATTAAGACCATGTTGCTTAATGACAGCAATTCCGGTCCCAGTTGCCATCGTAATCTGAGGACTACCTGTACTTTCTTCACTAGTTAACAGTTGCTTTACTACTCATTGCCACTTCTTATTTATCTGTTTTTCCAGACAGATGTTGTATCACTCGTTTATTTTGAGTACCATCTGGCATATTAGAACACCTAAGTCAAATTATGTTGCTTCAAAACCAAGGTGTGTATTTTATTTCAGATCAAAAATAATCTATGTTGTCCTTCTGCCCCTGGAATAAATCATATTCTACAGTAAAAATGCAGAAGAATCCTGTATGACAATGGAAATGACAACCTACTGAAGTCTATAAAATCCTGCACAGTGTACTAACTTAGATCTCTTAGATCCTACCTGTGTATTTGCTTTCTACCAATTAGCATCCATGCCCAACAACATATGACATGGAATATTGCCTTTGGGTCCCATAATGTTCTTACAGGGAACACCCCCATTCCAACATCAAGATACGCTGCTACCAGGAAAAGAACTGATGAGAAGAGATATCACATCATTCAGTATAAGAAGTCTACGCTTATCATTATGGGACTGGCAGCAGAATTATATTTCCAAAATAAATTTAAAAGTAATAATGCAATTTCTGATCAAGTAAAACCTGGTTTCAAAGTACAGGTAGTCCTTGAGTTACGAAGGTAATTGGGACTGGAATTTCCATCGCTAAGCAATGTTGTCATAAAGCGCAATGTCATGTGACTTCATCACTTAGCGATGGCAATCCCGACATTCCCTGTTGCCAACCGAATTCCACCAGTCATTAGCTGAGGACCCACCCCAATCCAAGCCATTCCAGGCTTGGGTCCTTCCAGCCCCAACCTTGGTTCTTCCAAGGTAAGGGACTGCCTTCCCTTCAACTCCCCCCAACAGCCTATTCCCCTGATCTCTGCCCCTTTGGCTGCCCTGCACCCTGCTTTGTGGGGTGGCAAGCAGCCACAGTACCGCATGGCTCTGAGGCTGCTTGCCATGCAGTGGCTCGGGCTTCTTGGTGTACTGAGACTCTGGAGCTGCCAGAAGTGCCTGAGCCGCAATGCAGTGCAAAGCCACAGCTGCCCCTGGAAGCCACAGCCACAGCCTGGCCCAGCAGCATGTTGCAAAGCTGCAGCACCCTGGGAAGCCACAGCAGCGTGGCTCAAAGCCACAGCCACCCTGGGGACCCCCAGCCAAGCTACGGTTGCCCTCACCACCCTGCACTCTGAAGCCCCTACCACCTTACACTCCACCGCCCCAGCTGACCTTTGCTGTTTTCTTGCTCCCGCTGCTGACGAGGTGTGCCCATCCTGGCGCTTCACAAGGTAGCTGCTGGCCACGTGAGGCCATCTTCCCCAGGTCTCACGAGGAAACTGCTGTGTGTGACCTGGGGAAGAAAGCCTTGTGCAGCCTGCAGCTGCCTTGCAAAGAGCCAGGCTGGGCATGCTTGGTCAGCGGTGGGAGCAAGAAGACAGCGAAGGTCAGCTAGGGCAGCGGGACCACGGAGTGCAGGGGGCCAAAGGGCCACATGGGGGTAGAGAGGTGGGTGGGGGGAGTTGAAGCACTCCTGCAGTTGTAAATGCAAGTGGGCTGCCATGCGTCCTAATTTTGATCATGTGACCAGCAGGGCATTGCAGTGGCTGTAATGTCAGGGACTGGTCGTAAGTCCCTTCGTTCAGCACCACTGTAACTTTGAACGGTTGATGAATGAATGGTTGTTAAGCGAGGACTACCTGTAACCACTATCTTCTAAGGTATTTGTTTATTTGGGGAAGTAAATAAAATTAAAATAAACAAATGCTTATAGAAATAACACTGATGTCAGAATATAACATTCTGTATCATTTCCAGCATCATCTAGTACAGTACAAAAATCTGATAAATTCACCTAAATCTTGGTCAGATAATCTGTTTCTGCAGAGACCATATTTTCTCCTTAGTGACATGAATTGATCAACTATTTTTATCCATGCATAGTTGCTTATTTGTTTGCTGCTAGAATGGAATGTTCAGGCATTTTGGACATTTTGGCATCTGTTGAATTTAGCTAAAATTGATGTCTGTTCAATACATGTTTAGGGTAACCAGATGAAACTGGCTTTAAAAAAATATGCCTGGAATTACAGCGCATGTCTCATTGAAATGAGTGTTATATCAAGCAACTAATCAAAGTCCTGCATAACTGCATGTACGACTATTCATAAACAAGTCCCATTGAGTTGTTCCCATAATGTTTATAGAATTATAGTAAATTCATTATTAAAACAACATTAGAACATCAAAATGTTATTAAAATATGAAAATTTGAAAAATATTTGGAGCCAAATTTAATAGGGCCACTCAGTTTTCAAAAAATGCCCAAATAAACAGGTAGCTTCCAAAAATCCAAAGTGAGGAGGCATCTATTCCAAAGGTTTTGTCCTGCTATGGAGAAGGCTTGCTGGAGGAGATCCTAGTAACCTCTTGTTACTTTGGGGCCTATCTGCTAGCGCACACATGAGCATGTGCAAATGAACACATGCTCAGAAATGTAACCATCCCAGACAGGTAAAATACATGTATATGAACCCTATATGCACACATAAATACATCCTCATACACACACATACAGATACTCATCTTTGTACCTGCCCTGTCACATATGTACACAACCTCCATAATCATGTATCTGATTAAATGACTGTACTTTAATCATTTGTAGCAGCACAGCTGTTTTGAGCATTTTCTCTGGAAAGAAATTCCTGCAGGGTCTCTGCCAGTGGCAATGGTAACACTGCAGTGCGCAGTCCATTTGTCTGGCTGGCTGGCTGGCTGGCTGGCTGGCTGGCTGGCTGGCTGTCAGTCATATTTATATAGATGCCCATCTCACAGATTTGTAACTCTGGGCAGTGTACAATAAAAGGCAATCATAAAAAGCTAACAGTTAAAAAAAATTAATTAAAAAACCAAGTTACCAAGAATGGAGTTATTTCCGTTACTGGAAGGCATAGGGTAGCCATGAGATTCCCAGTGATGGAGGATCAGGGCATGCAAAGTTACAAGTGAGGGTATGTCAGGAGATTAGCAAGCATATATTCTACAGGTACCACAGTGCAAACTCCCAACCTAAAATCACTGTTAGATCCCAGTCATTTGTGTTGTCTTTGCCAGATTTCTCCATTTTTTTCTGCTTATCCAGTTACTGTAGAGCTTGTGCGGCTGAACTCTATTCAGTTTCCTTTCTTCCCTTCAGTCACCACTCAGCATTATTACCTAAGAAAGGACTCTAGAAATGTTGTCCTTCCTGTGCATACTCCAGTCAGTTCTCTTACCTCTTTCTTTGTGCTAACATCTTACTAGGCAAGCGAGAGTGAATGATGATTATTCAGCTCCAAATAGCACCAGTAATCACAGAGAAATAAAAACTATGGTCTGATAACTTGATTGCTGAGTGTGATACTGCTAAACTAGGCCCTTATTTATCTATTCCTTCATGCCATCTTTCCTCAAGGAACTAAAAGGCAGTGTACATTGCACTCCATCTCCCAATTTTTCCTCACACTGACAATTTGGCAACAGTGCGGTTGGCCCAAAATTATTCAGTGACCATCCATAGCCCTTGAATATATACAGGTATTAAATATTAATTTAGTATAATTCATACCTTTTATTTATATATAAAATATTTAAACTCAGTGAGATTTAAAGAGCTAATTTTGACAGCCTAACAGTGTATATTTCCCAAAAAAGATTTTGATACCACTTCAGTTTGAAAATCAGCTTGTTTTTCAATGTTGCCATTCCAGAAATAGAGACCCAAACAATCATAACTTACAGCTTGCCTTTAAAAAAAAAAAACCCTTATTTTGTGCTTTTTAGGATCTCTTGAATTTTGATGATCCTTTAAATATTGAAGCTGCAGAACATCATTTACGTGACAAGGTGAGTAGCAATGTATTGAAAATTACAAGAATACTGCTCATTTCTTAAAAATTCATTTGATAGCTTTCAAAACATATTGGTAAATTAATATTTATAATGTATCATAGTCCATTTTCATAATTGGCTTGGAACTGTTTATTCCATTGTATAATGGAGAAACAGACTGGCTCCAGGTGAGGAAAGAAGTGAGACAAGACAGTATACTTTCTCCTTATTTTTTCAGTCTATATGCTGATTATAGATTGGATTGGAAAAATATGAGTGTGGTTTTAAAACTAGAGGAAGAGTTAATAGCCTGCTGATGACATTGGTCTGATAGCTGAAAATGCAAATGACCTGCAGGCACCACTAATGAAAGTCAAAGAGCCCAAGTGAAAAAATGGGACTAAGATTAAATATAAAGAATACCAAGCAAACAGACAGCTGTCGTATAACATGCTGAAATTAAAAGAGGATGAAACAGCTGAAGAAAATTATGGGTGAAAGGAATTTGAAAATTGACTAATGAGAATTTCTGTTACCTGAGTTGGTTTAATTAGCTACATTGAAGGAGGTTTAGCTATAAGACTTTGCAATTTATACTAATTTCCTGCAGCTGAGAAAATTAAGTAAGTTGTGACAAAAAGTAGTGATGCGCAAAGAAAACACCAGTCCTTCCTGAGAATTAGAGCAAGCTGATTATCTGAAATTAGGAGGGACCATAACAGCACTTTTCTCCTTGTATGAATCTACAGATCATTTGGGAGCCCCAAAGTCAAGAAACTCATAATGGTTGCTAACTGGAACAAAAAACATTTATTTTTAAAAGCAAAAAAGTCTCAGGACTGTATAAGGTAGAAAAGGGTAGAAAAGCTAGTTTCGGTACTGTGGGTATGCTTTTGCTTGCTTATTGCAAAAACATAAAATTCCACTCCCCTATTTCAAACAAACAAACCTACTGTCAAAAGCAATATAACACAGCACATGTCTTTGTACATCTCGCATGTGGATGATATTCCTGCATAAAGCCAGTGTTGGAATCTCGTAGAGCTATGCAGGAAGTTTGCTAGGAAGCTCGCCCATTCTGTACATCCATGTGGCTGGGGTTACCAGCTTCCTTTCAGTTTGGTGTTTGCTCTTCTGTAATGCTCAGATAATTGTTTGCTTTTTGTTTTTCTGCATTATTCCAAAGAAACATACAACCATAGAATCATAGAGATGGAAGAGATCGTTTAGGCCATCAAGCCCAACCCTCTGCTCAGCACAGCAATCCAAATTAAAGCATCAAAATATGGTTACCTAATCTCCACTTGAAAACCTCCAGTGACTGAGAGCCTAACGCCCCTCCTAACAGTCAGAGGCTGCCTTCTTGTTATTTAAAACATTTGTTTGTTTTGGTTGTAAGCGGCTCCATGTCCTGTACTCTAGAATGAGAAAGCCTTTTTTGTGATATCCTGTCAGATACTTATAGAGTGCTATTATACCCCCCTCAGTCACCTTTTCTTAAACCTAAACATACCCAGCTCTTTCAATCTCTCTTCATAGGACTTCATTTCTAGTTAGGCACAATACTCAAGGTGGAGTCTGACCTGCAGAACAAAGTGGAACAATTACTTCCTGTGATTTGGAAATTATACTTCTGTTGATGGAAACTAAAACTGTATTTGCCTTCTTTGCAGCCATATTACACTGCTCGCTCATACTCAGCTTGCAATTAACTACTGTTCCCAGATCTTTTTCATAACTCTAATTCCCAAGCCAGGTCTATCCCATGACAGTGCATTTGATTTTCGTTTTCTAAATGAAGAATTTGCACTTGCCTCTATTAAATTTGGTTTTATTGGTTTCAGCCTGTTTCACTAACCTAACAAGATTTAACCTATGTTTTCTAGGACATGCTTTCCCACCCCATTCTGAGTTATCTGCAAATTTGATAAGCATTCCCTCAACCTCTTTATCCAAGTCATTATTAAAAATACTGAAGAGAACCCAGGACTGATATTTGTGGCACCCCACTCATATCTGTCTCCAGTTTGATGAGAAGCTATCAATGGGCACTCTTGAGTATGATTGAGAAACAGCTATATATCTACTTAATTGTCATATCACCCAGACCTCACTTTACCAAGTTACTCATCAGCACATCACTGAGTATTTGTCAAATATTTTGCTGAAGTCCAAATATATTGCATCTTTCCAGAAACTGTTAAGGAAGCTATCCAACCAAAAAAGAGATAACATTAGTCTGAAAAGATTTCCTCATGCCAGATCCATGCTAAACTCTGGTAATTATTTTATCATTTTCAAAGTGTTAACTGATCTCTTTATGACTTCTTCTAGAATGTGTCAGAATCACATTCTAGAGGAAGTTGGTTTCTAATTTGCAAACTTCAAATTAGATTGGTCTGGATTGCATACTTTTGTTTAGATTTGTCGTAATAGTGAGTCACAACTATCTTGGCTCTCTTCTTACATGGGATCCTTTCTGCCTGTTAGAGGTCCACCGTTGTCTCCCATTCTGCAGTGTCTCCTCTCTTCCTTTGAATGCACGTTCTGTTTTATGTGCAAGAGCCTGAAAACTGTTTTTGAGTTTCTGCAGCACAATACATCTTCAAATTCTCTTGCTTCTGGTTGTTACTCGCATCTGCTGGGCTTGATCCTGTTAGTTTCTCCTGATGCACCTCCTTTTTTGAATTTATAAATTCTTGTTCTTTTTCATCAAGTGAAGTGTGGCCATTCAGCTCTCCATCTTTTGACTTTGTCTTCAAGGGCTGCTACATGTTTTCAGTTGCTGCAAATATATATCATGTTATTTTCAGGCAGAAAAGCCAACAAGTGGTAAACATGACAGCTCCCAATTGCAAACTCTGGTCTGTTCATCTTTGTGGTTTGTTCTTAGGACCCACTAGTTGAAGTGCTGGAAAATGTGTTGGAGACACGCCCATCAGTTTCTCTTTCCCTGTTCTCTTATTCATCCTTTACCTCAATTATCCTTCAGGTAATGTCAGTGGTCTGTGCCTCTTAACCATCCTGTATGGCTTGTGACCCTGTGGAAATTCGGAAAGGGTTCTAAGTGTAATGGGTTTTTGCTAACTGAAGGAGTTATTCAGTGGAAAATCAGTAGCCGGTCTGGGAGAGGACTACACCGTGGAAGCTTGCCCATGTTGTCAAAAATTAACTGAACAGGTTAGATAAAAGCTCTTCTCAGCTTCAGGCACTGTGAGAAATAGCCTTGATTGTGACTGTCCCATCTTTGATACTGACTGACTTGGACTTGATCTTAATGGCCTTGTGCTAACATGGCCTTTGTTCCCATTAGCCCTGAGGGAGTTGGGTTCAGCCTTTGCTCTGCAATCAGGGAGGTGCCTCCCTGCCACCCCACAGAGCTCTTATAGCTTCTTCTACCACAGGAAATTGAGAAGAAACACTTTGAATGGTTTCTTCTTCAATAGCGTCCCAGGAAAGAAGGAAAAAAATCTCACTCATCTTTGAGTCCTCTGGGGCCCTCAGTAACCTATTTACCTGTTTCAGGTGAATCTCCCCATTATCGAGAACAAATCCCCACTTAAAAAAAGCTTGGGAAAAGTGCTACACCATTAAAGATAGTAAGATCAGGGAGCTTTGGTTTTAAGTTTAAAATGGCAAGCTTACTTCTTCTTGGTCAAAAATTATTATAACCGCAAAGAATGTCCTCATTTGTGGTGGGCATGAATCAAATAAACAACAGCCAACAATAAAGGATAATTTTCTCGGGAAGCCAAGATCTGTAGACAAACCTATACTTCCTGCCTCTGGCTCTGTCGGTCCTGACTTTGTTGAGAGTGCAGATAAATAGTACTCTATCTGTAATAGGTTTAATTGTTCTTTAGCTTTATTCAATTCTCTCAATACCTGTTGCTTGGGGTTAGTTTTATGAATTTGTTCTAGCTCTTCTACTTGTGATTTCTATATGTTATATTCTTTCCTTTGAACTGTTGCAAACCTCATAAGAATTACTTTCATATAAGCTTTACTTGTCTCCCATGTTGTTGTCTCTGATGTTCTTTATATTTCTGTAATTTACATTCTTGGAGTAACAACCTGTCACTCATCCTCTATTTAAAGAATGATTTTTCTTCTGTTATTAAGATTGGGATATGATCCGCATGTATCAGTGAGAGGAACTCTGTTTCTTTAATGGGTTGGAAACCCAACCCATATCAGTTCTGGAATATGTTTGGTGCCTTGCTGAGTAAAATGTGTAGTTCCTTGCTTTTGGATGTTGAAGTCTCCAGGCATCTGCAAAGCCAATAAGTCCATATACTGATAGACTTTGGGGAGAGCTTTCCTCCTTTTTTTCCCTGAAATTATTTGTCCAAGTTTACATCTAACACTCTATTTTCCTTTTCCTCTTTTCTGTTTTGGATTTAATTCAGTGCTGCTGCTGTTCCTAATTTTCCTTTTTTTCATCTCCAATATCCTTTCCAGAATCAAGAAGTTCTTTATCCAAAGAGTTCATTTTTCATATAGGAAAGAAGCCTCTGAAGTCATCATAAATAATATATTTTTTATTACCAAAAAAACTTGCAGTGCAAATGGAATTCATCTGTAATTAATTTGGTTGGTTCTTAGTACACTTGTGAGAAATTCAAGATCTTTTATTTTTCTTAGCACTCTTGGAGAGACATCTTGAAATATTTGAATTTACTTTCCTTCTATAATCAAAGGTATCTGAATCTACCATTTTAAAATACCCTCTCCTATGTAAGAATCTGGTGAGGATGTCCTAAGGTATTTTTCTTCTTTGTGCAGCTTTTGAATATGTCCTAAAAATATAGTCAATATCTGGAAAGCTCTATTTTTAAATAATCTTGTATCAAGATTTTGAAACAGGCTTCAAAATCTACCTTTCCAAAATCTTCAGGGATGCTTCTGAATCTTAAATTTGTTTTTGCTGAAGTTTTAAAGTATCTTTTCTTTCCATTTCCTGACTTTTCAGATCTGAGCTTCCAATTCTTGTTTCAACCTTTCTGGTCTTTCTTTTAATTTTATCTCTTAAAAGGGCCAAGGGCCAAGATGGAAAAAAGCTTCCACCAGCAGCTGCTATTGTCCCGCCTCCCAATAACAATAAACAATAAACTTTGTATATTGGTCTGCCTGTCAAAGGAGGAATTTAAAGGGCCATTTTTAGAATTGGTATCTGCTGTTGACATTTACTTAAAATTTTCCATTTTGTCAGAAAGTACAATCAAGAATATCTTCATGAGGATTCTCACCATCAGATATCTAATCCAAAGAGAAATCCAAGTAGTTCAGAAAATCAAATGGATTTATGCATAATTTACATTTCTTTTTCTAAAGCTTTTCATTTTTGCAGTGTCTTTTAACTTATTCCTTTAGGTTTTTATTCCTATAGATGGAATTCATTTCTACTTCTCTCATTATATAAGGGTCATACAATTTTTTGGGCTAATTTTGAATGTTGAGAGCATCTTTCAGAAAGTAGCTGCTGCATGGAGAAGCTTGCTTACTCATAAAAGATCTGCTACATAATAGGGTGGCCACTCATAAAATATTCATTTATCAGAAAGGTAACTTGTGATATTGTTCCACAATAAGATGGACATTTCAGCAAAAGTGAGGTGTCAGCCCATCTATTAGGGAGTCTGTGGGAAAGATGATCAAACAACTCACAGAGACCCCACCTTCATAAATGAGGGTTGGAGGATATTTATCTAGTTTCAAGATTCTGTAACCTAACTCATTTTTGCTGGGGTTAAACCTAATTAATGATAATTGGGGAATTGGGTCATGCACTGCAGTTAAATGATTAAGAGTTAATGGGACTGTTTAGCTGCCTTTCAAGTTACCCAAATGAACCCAGTCCTGTTGGTCTTCCATTGTCAATTTGGAAAACATATCCTGACTGACAGGTTGGTGGGGCAGAGGTGGATACAGAGTGGAGTAGGGAGGAGTGCAAGTATATAGAGCTGCTGCTTGCATAATCCCATGCCCATCCTATCAGCTACATTTTTCTCCCACCATACATGGGAATACTGATTTTCTGGAAAACTGGCATCCCCATGGCAATAAATTAGTATCTCAGCTCACAGGTTGATGCAGCAGAGATGGGGTGGACTGGAATGAGATCCAAATACATCAGTTGAACCCCCTCCTTCCTATCAGTTGGAGCGGAGCTCCCAAGCACATTGTCACAGTGAGCTCAGACTCAGAGGAGGAGACTGACAATGAGCATCCTACTCAGGTGAGCCACCACCTGAGGACCTGCAGGCAGTTGAGGTGGGGCTGTCCAGTAATCAACAGTAGCAGCTGTCAATCTCGGAAGACATGGAGTCTGAGTTTTCGCCTGCCCCCAGCACAAGGCCTGGGACAAGACCTGGCCTGGGACAAGACACACATGAACAGAGCTTGTTCCTACTTCATTCCACACCCCTCCAAGTTCTGTCAGCCAGGAGATTTTTTGGGGAACACAGAAACCCTGATCCTCCAGTAGACCAATATTCTCATGTCAACAGAACATTCTGACTGAGAGATTGGTGAGGCACCACTGACCTATCAACTGGGATACTAATTTTTCTTTACTTTTTTCCCCTTCCCTAAGAGAATGGTACAAGTGGTTCTTGTTTAGTGACCACTTGTTCAGTGACCAATCAGACTTGCGACAACCCTCACCTTTTCCCACCTGTATCTGCGTGTGCATTGTGCTCATGTGCTCAAAGTCCCAGCCGTCATAACTGCCCCTATGGTCATGCGAGTGCCATTTGCAATGTTCCCTGCTGGCTTCCCACAAGCAAAGCCAATGGGGAGAGTTGGCAAGAAGTTGGAAGTCGCAATCACGTGAGATCCTCGCTTAACATCCTGCGTGGTCCTTTTCTATAGACAGGTCTAATGGTCTTTTGAAAGCAGAATACCATACATGTATTTAAAAACAGGTCTCTCAGAAGATTGGTAGACCTATGTACATAAGGAGCCCATTTAATACTTCACCAGGGGTTCTGAAGCCCTAGTGAGGTATTACAGAAGCATAGACTTCTGCGGAGCCAGTCTCTCTAACAGCCCAAGACCAAATGGCCACAGAAGGCAGTGCCCAGCAACTAGACATGGAGAGAGCATTATTAACTGGGCAGATCCTTGTCCAGCATCATCACTGAGGCATCATAGCTTCTATGGCACGATTTGTGCAAGGAGAACAGAGAGAAAACCAGTTTAATAACAAAACAATTTCAGACTGTCTCCATAAGAGGCTGGAGTAGAGAGAGAGATGCCATTAAAACCATTAAAATACCTTCCTGCGATGGTAGGTGGAATGTGAAGATGAATCCTAGCTGGTAAAAAAAAAGTTATATTCTCTAGGCAGACATCTAGTACAGTAGCAGCTAATTTTAAAGGCACCTGAGCAAGATATTTTTTGGGGGGGACGTGGTGGCGCAGCAGCTTAATGACGCTGAAAGTTGCCGGCCAGAAATGGTCGACGCTTCAGCGGTTCGAGTCCAGCCTTCGCGTTAAACAGGGTGAGCTCCTGTTTCCTCCCCAGTTCCTGTCAGCCCAACAGGTCGAAAACTCACGTGAGTAGATAAATGGGTACTCTCACTCCGGTGGGAGGAAAAATGCTGGCGGCGCCTTGCAAAAAGGAGTTGGGAGCAGTTGCCGGTAAGCGCAAAAAACCGCACACCCGAAAAGGGCACGAAGCAACGGAAACCCCGCCTCCTGCGCTCACCAGCTGGGCTCTGCTCTAGGAAGGAGGCTCTGGCAAACCACTTCTGAAAAACAATTGCCTTGAAAACTGCAGGGACTCGTCCAAGCAGTCACTGCAGGGTCAGCAATGACTGAGCGCAGACCAAAAAAAAAAAAAAAAAGATTTGCAGCTATTTGTACCTCGTACAGGTTCCTTTTCTTTCAACAGCTTTTCTCCTCAGGGAATATAAGGTCTCTCCCCAGATTCAGGGGACAGTCTTTATGCAGTAAGATGTACTATGTCTGAAATGCAAACTATGCATTAGAATTTTAATGGATACTCAATAGTATAGGACTATGATTTCTGTAATGACATTTATTTATTTTTTCAATCCCCTTACAGGAGGACTTCAGAACTAAAGTTGAAGATTACATTAAACGCTATGCAAGATGATGATGGGAGGTGGATAGCAAGACCATGAACTGCACCTTAATATGTCCTGAAACCACCACCACCAAAAAAGAGGGGGCTTTTGTCTTGTGTTCATGTTGTTCTGATGAAGAAAACAAGCCTCTTCTCTATGTTAAATGAAAAGTTCATCAATACAGCAAGAAAATGGTGTATTGTTGGTTGAAAAAAGTTGTTTGCTTAACTTTCAACAGTCTCTTTTTGAAATTGTACCATATATCCAGAATTAAGATCTACTTGAGACTAAAGAGAAACCACTATTAAGATCATTTATTCATTTTAAAATTTTCTTAATACCTAGTATGGAATATTTAAGAATGGCAATAAATAAAAGTGGGCCAGAATTGAAATAACATGTCATGCATTGTACTGAGTGCATACATCAGCTCTATCTACTGTCGAAATGCTGTTAAATTTGAAATTGCTGATATTGGTTCATCTTTTATCTACAGTTTTAAATTTGCATTTATTGTGCAGAGCACTTACTGAAACCAAGGCTGTCTGAACACACATAAATACAGTGTATTTCCTTTAAAAAAATAACTATTTTATATGTAAATGTAATGAAAGGTATAATGGTTTTTAAATACCTTTAGATTCTGATGTGGAGAATTGATATTTCAGGCCATTATAAAACAAAATAACCTTAACTTTCTGGTACCAAAGCTTTAGAAGCTAATCCTTGAGATCAAATTAATGCTTACTGCAACTTAACTGTAACACTGTTAGAAGCCAAATCTTTCAGGATAAGCATGGTATATGAAGAACTTTGAATATAACTAGCTCTATTTCACACAAAGTATGTATGAACTGCAAAATCCCATTTGGGTTGAGAGTACACTGTCCAGGTCTGTTTAAAAGCAGATGCCACACATAATATATACTTAATATTTTATCTTAATTCTTTTTGACACAATGACCATTCAAAATAGCGAGAGCCATACCCCTCAAATAATGTTATTTAAGGTTAATTAAATAAGGTTAATTAAATTACTGCCAAAGCCAGAGACAAATGTTTATGTAGTTTCATACACATTGTGTGCATAATATTTCTGCCTCAACTTTTTTTCCATACAGAAGAATCTAATTTAATTTATTAGGTGCTTCTGTGTGTTCTCAATGCAGTAAACCTTCAATTTAATGGTGTCTTTGGGAGAAAGGTGTCTATAAAAGCAGAATGTCTATTAAATCTGAATAGAATTTTACCTATGCATATTTTATGTATTTTAAACAAATGTAAAATTGGAATGGGATTTTATGCATGTATAGAATGGTGAATGGGATTTTATGCATGTTCAGATTTTGATAATTGCATCTGAAGTCTGCTAAATCGAAGTCTGTTAAATCAAAGGTTTACTACGTCATAATACTTTAAACTTTGATAGTGAATTCATTTTAACTACACAATAGATTGTCATCAGTGTAATGCTATTCGGAACAAAGCACCTTGAGATTCCATTAGAATGGAAATAAATACATGACTAAATGTTCATTGCAATTAATGGTGCTTAGAAAATGCTTAATTTGTTCAATAGAAGTTTGTTTCAAAATAAAAATATTTCTTTGAAGTGTGAATTACTCAGAGATTCTGAGAAAAATTACCTGTTGCCTGTCTTTGGGAAATTATTTACAAATGTTCTGAGACAATAATATAGTGGGCAAATAGAAAAGGGCTTGTTTCGAATAGGACAATGTTTACAAAAACATTGTTCCTATTTTGAAGAAAAATAACCACAATTCCAAAACAAGAGTATTGCAAGTTGAACTGTGTAATTAAATACATGAAGAAAAGTTTTTCTCTATGAATATTGCAAAATTCTGATTATTCATAGTATTGCCATCTAGTCATTGCCCAGTATTATTGGGCAATAAACTACCTATATAGAAAGCTGTGTACAGAGAGAGTAGTTGACAGAAGGATGCAGAAAATGATTGGGACAGGGTAGTAGAGATCCTTGGGGAACTCTGGAGCATCTGGGAGATGTTCGGTGTTAGTGTGGTCTCACCAGGAGAGTTGGCTGCATGCAGCTGGGAGGGTTGACTGGAACATAGGCCATTGGGAAAACTGGTGGCCAGGTGCAGCTCGGTTATAGTTACTGGGGGACACCGGAGGATGCTAGGGAGAATGGAGGATACTAAAGAGGCATTGGAGACCAATACAAATCAGAATCGGTGAAAGGATCAAACATGCCAGTTTTGCAAATCACTCAACATTCTATGTCACAAGTCTCTGGATTATGGATGTTTACAAGCTTTGTAATGCTAGTCCTTTAAAACATGCTAATTTTGGATTCTTTAGACTTCATTAGCTCCAGGACTGAACCAGCATTTAAATGTAGCCTCTTCCATTGGAGCTATCAACTTCAGGGATCTCCCACTGGGCTGTAGTCCCTGCTTCTGAATGGACTATGGATTGGGCACTGAGGTTACCCACTCCCCCACACGCACACTGACACTTGTTTTGAGAACCAGAAGGGCAACAAAGCCATGGTGAGGAAAAGGGGAGAAGGTAAGAGAAATAGTTTAGCTGCGGAGGAGATGAAGAAAAGCTGGGTGGTCTTTGCACTAGGAGCAAAAGGCTCAAGAGTAAAAGCGAGAGCATTGAGTTGGGGGACGTAAATATGGTCTTTTGAGCCAACTCAGCACCAGAGACCGAGAAAAACAACGTACTGGAGCATTTGAATCTACTCTTAAGAGTCCTCAATGAAACTCCAGTATAGCAGTTGGAAATGCTGGAGCCTATTGTGCTAGGCCTTTCAGACTGCTGAACTGTAACAGAGTGATCAAGGCACCTCAGGGAAAGGAGGTTGGCTGGGGGTGGGGTGGGAGCAGGGCCGGGGGTAGCACTCGGGCAATTTGCTTGAATTTCTCCTTACTCTTGTGTGAACCATCTTAGGGCTTCCTTTTTTTTTTTTTCTGTTCTAGCCATCTGTATTTCTGTAAAGCTGAATAAAATCAATAGAGTCTAATTACTACCAACTCTATACATGAATTAACTTGAAATTTCCTATCATACAGCCTCCTACCTTATGCCCTTCGTCCACTGGCTATGATGTGTACCTTTTGAACTACCTGCCAATAAAGCATTTTCTGCTGTCTGTCAATACCTGATGATAGGGATGAGAGCATTCCTTGGGGGCTCACAAACAAGATTATACATTCAATCCTAGATGTTGACAAGACACCTTGAAATAAATCTTCACAAGATCAGCATCTTGTTAATGTATTTTCTTCTGTTTGTTTCACACTGCTATTTAATGGCTATATGTCAATATGTGCTGTCTAAATAAAGTTCAGTAAATGCTTTTGTGAGACTTTTAAATGGCAGGGAAATTAAGACTTGGAAATTACTACGCAGGATATTTTTTGCAGGATAAAAACTCTTTGCCTTTTTTGGCTGATACTATTTCTGCTCAGCTACAAGAGTCTTTTCACAAGTCTTCATCTGTGCATTTCATACGTTTTTCCATGTAAAGAACTTCGCATTTATCTCTGTTCAGTTGTATTCTCTTACAATCAGCTCATTTTTCCAAACTAGCAGTTATTTAAGTTTGCTGTTACCTAGTGGTATCTAGTTATTTGTAGTGTTACCTACACGTCTGATATACATTCTGTTCACCTCATCACCCAAGACATTAATAGTAATAGCGCCACAGGTCCATTGGGAACAGTGTGGCACACTTCCTGTTTCTTTACCTTAAGTTGCGTTGAGGTTACCCAATTAGATAGTTTGGCAAAACTTGTTCTAGCAAATCTCTACTGACTTATAATCAGTGCATTGTTTTCAAATTGCTTGTGGATAGCTTTAGAATTTTCCCATGATTTTTCCCCCCTTTTTAAAAATTGGAACATTTCCTCCCTTGCAGTCATCTGGCACTTCATGCTTCCTGGGACTTCTCAAAGTCCACAGGAGGAACAAATCACATCATGATGTAAGTTTCGCCACTCTTGTACATGCACCATATTGCACAGAAATGTGTAAGGCTGGAGCTTCTATCACAACAATGCAACACATTTCGTATTTCTGATGAAACTCACACCCTGCAGGTGCTTCTGGACAGTTCTTCAACCAGGCCATGGCATTTCTATTAATCTCAAGCTACAATATTGCCCCTTAATCCTTCTCTTCAGAATTGCTTGGTGGAACCTTTTGCAGAGCTGCAGGAATTAAGGGAAATCAGCAAAGGTTGCTCCAGTTTACATTCCTGAAAGGAATCCCCCCTCCATGCTTCTAAAGTAAAAACTGGATCTATCCATTTGTAATTAGCAGCTAATTAATGTTTCCTCCAGGATGTCAACAAATGCTACTAAAAATTATATGGGTAAGTTTGATAGTTGAGATATTAAGAGAGATAATGGAAAGTACTATATAGCCAGTTCTTCATTTTGGACCTTATTCTGTTACTAGAATCATTAGCCTAGGCAATTTTTTCAGAGATATCCCATTTTTCCATAAAAGATAATGGAAGATGTCTAAAGAATTCTGCACAATAGATAATCAAGCATTTAGTAATGACAAGCATGTATAATATTAAAATATGAAATAATATACAACTTTTAAAACATTGGCTTGCCTTTATTTGCAACATCACATCCTTTATAAGAAGTCATTTAACTGAATTCCAAATACAGAGATCAAATAATTTAAAAAAACTTTTTTCCTTTTTTTTAAAGTGAAGCTATTGCCTATTGACCCTGAAATGAAGTAGTCACGAATGAACAGGAGAAAAATTGCCTATAAAGTTTTATTTGATGAAGTCCATTTATAAGGTCACTTTTGTTTCCAAGACCATCTTCATCCATGATTTCAGAATTGAACATTTGCTCTGTAATGGCTTGTGGTTCCACAGTGTTTTGTACATGAGAACTTGATAAGGATGTATTATTGTCGCTACTCTTTCGGATACGGCTGTAACAGGAAATCTGAAAATTAGTCTTTTTTTAAAACGTATTTCCAGAAAAAAAAAAATCAAATTTCCAGTTTGATCAATTTTTTATTATTTTTTTCCTTTCAGTATTGTTTTCAAAATGCCACATCAAATTGAGGACTTAAAAGGATGTCCAATGTGCTTGTTAAATGCTTATAGCTACAGTACTGAATCTGAGACAGACAGACATTTGGAGCAGCTATTCATAATCACGCAGTATCAGTCAGAATCTGCAAAAGCAAATCTTCCAGATATTGGCATGTAGTCAAATGGATTCATGTGTTTGAATTGTGTTGTCCTCAGAAGTATGAAACACAGCACCCCAAACAGGTACAGCTATAAGCCTTGGCAGCATGGTTGTCAATCAGTCCAATAGCTCCAGCACCCGCTGCCATCTATTGCTGGGAGAGTAAAGCACTCCTATTGGCTTTCATCTTCTCTAGCCGTTTAACTAGATGGCCATTACTTACTTCAAGCTCTTCTGTTTTGTCTAATGCTGAACGAAGCTGAAAATACATTAAAAGAGAAATTATATACAAATTAAGGTACAGGAAATAGTAGCATGCCCTCTGCCCTTCAACAGCAATTGTAATATTATTCCAGTATTAAAGATGGAAAAGAAAGCTTGCTTGAAGTCTTTCCCATCTAAAGAGGTTCTTTAGGATATTTTCTGGGGTATCATACAAGTGGGATCTGTGCCTATACAGAACAACATCTGGAAAACTTCTACAAATGTCTTTTTAAGCTCTAAAAGTTTAAGACGTCTTTGTCCTTGTGTGTACAAATTTCACACAGGTCCACAGAGAACAAGCACCCTTGTTGTCTCCCACCTTGTTTTTATACTGACAGCTCATTTCCTTCAGAAGCATGGATGAACAGATGATTAATCATTTTTGCAAAGCTAATTGGGAAATAGTTCCTAAATTGTCCAGATGACTTTAAATGAAGGAAAGTCTAAATCTGAGAAAAAGCCTTTAACTCACAAACATAGGGTGCCATTTCCCCCCCTTAATCTCTTCCCAACTGGGAAAAATGTAACTTCTTATATTAACAAATATAAGTTCATAGGAATTATTCAACAGTTGTGCTTCAAGCCTCTGCTGTACAATTACTGTTATTGTACAATTATTGATAAAACTGAAAGCAAATTTCCTAATTAGAAAAGAATCTCTTATTTTTGTTATAACAGCCTTAGAGAAAACCAATCAAACATTATAAACCATGCTTAACCATGCTAAACTGGAAAAATTATAACACAAAAACAACAGAAACATATTTTGAATTTATGATATTACGGAAAGGGTACTGTACAGTCTTTAGTGAGACATTTTTTTGTGAGGGAAGTAACTTCCCTATAAACCTTCAGCTTGAGATAGAAAGGACCCCCATTTTTTCTATAGGAATATGGACAGAAATCCTTTGTCAAATTTCTGATTTCCAACTAAAGAAGATCTGCTCTGAAAAGCTCTGAACGAAGAGTTCAGTGGGGGGTTGATATCAGATAGTCAAGATTTTCTTTGATTATCTGAGGGAGGGTATGCATCAGCAATGAAGCTTTTTCTAAGGTAAACTGGCCATTAGAGAAAAACATTTTCAATATTGTATCAACTGTCTAGCCACACGCTACTATTGACAGATTCTGGAAAAATTTTGGCATGGTGGAAACCAGATCCAGGTTCAATATGCCTTAGTCAGCTGAGGTAGTGTTTTCCCTGTATCTAATATAAATGCACCATTCTTTATTTTACAATACATTTTTCGTTGGCAAAAGGCCTCAGAGGGAGAGGCCTCCTCATGAACATTTATAATCAACATGGATTTCAATGTATTCTCAATTAAATTATTACTGTTGGTCACACAGTCAGCCAGATGTTTAGACTGGATTTGGCATTTTTATCCACCTATCAGGTCCTTCCCAAGGACCTGGGATAGACAGATGTTTAATAATATTAAAGGTACAGTCGCAGGATGTAAGCTGTTCCAAGTAAAGCTGCCATTTGCAATTGACTGATGGTAATTTTGTCAATGCCAATGGTCTTCAAGTGGTGCTCCAGATGTTTTGGGATTACATCCAAGGCACCTATTACTATTGGTACTATCTTTGCTTATTATCATCATCATCATCTTCAATAATAATAATAATAATAGTCCTGCTTTGTGCCTAAGGCAAGACTAGAACTCACAGTCTCCCAGTTGCTAGCCTGGTGCCTTAACCACTACACCAAACTGTCTCTCTTCTCAATTAAATTATAGATAACAAGAAACTTTATAAATGTTCAGAGGTAATCAAACTGAAGATTAAACATAAATGATCTGATATGCAGCATATTTTATATCCAACTATCTTATGAATGTCTGAACTATTTCAATATGGATGCATATCTGCTGGGCCACTGGATGGGATATGTGCAAGGTATACATAAAGAACCAATTATTTCTTATGTTTTAGACATGAAAAAAATGGCCGTACTTGAAGAAGTATTAAACTGGAAGCATACATTTTTATCATTTCTGAATAAATTACTACCCACTAAGAAATGCATACTAGTACCTAACATCAACAGTTTAAGATTTCTGGCGAAGAATCAAGTAAAGTTTGAGCATACTGATTAAATAGCCACAACAGTTCTTTTGGTTCAGCATGACCACAACATATAAGGTGGTATATTTAAAGTTTCAATAACATTATTAAAAACTTTACTACACCAAAAAATAAGAATTTGATGAAATATGAATGAGACTTTTTTATTAAAACTTTTGTGTTTGTATAGTTACAAAAAAGAGTTACTTTCTGAACATATTCAAGTGGAAGAAATGAGAAATATCACTTAAAGCATATGGGAAGGCAAAATGCCAAGGTTAGATGAATTCCTAAGGTGCATGCAGATAAGTTGGTACCTAAACTTTAACATTTTTCTCAGTTTGTGTTTGAATCTAGTGCCAGCTTTTCTTTATGAATCACATTATTTCTTTAATTCTTAAATGAGCTGAAATTATACACGTTAGGCAAATTATAAAATGATTTAATTAATGAATGTAGATGTTAAAATGTTTTGCCTGATATTTTCGTTAATCACCTTGAAAATCAAGTTGATAAAAGCTAATAGCTTTTCCTGAACAGTCAAGTCCTACTTGTCATAGACATGGACTTACAATTTGAGATTATTAGTAAATTGTGTAGCTTTAAAGAGTGTTGAACTATGCTGTAATTACAGTATTTCATTCATTAATTGGATGCATATTATAAAACTTTTGGCAGTATCTATTTTTCATTCTCTCTCTTTTTCCTTCAGTAATTTTTTATTTTTTTATTCTCAAGAACCACAAGTGAGGACTAATGGATTCCATTCCCTTTTTAGGAAGAAAGGCTATGGCAACTTGCTTTATCTCCTTTAGTTAGTTAGTGTCTGAAAAAGGCTTGCTTTTAATGGTTTGGCACAAGCAGGAAGAAAATATAAAATATTCTTATTTGCAGAAAGTCATTTTAAGGACATTCTTCATGGCTAGAGTCTGTAAAACTTGTTTCCATTTAATACAGAAAGAATTAATCTAGTGTCCTATTTCTTGTGTTAAATTTTTACTCAAATCTTTTATTCAAATCTTTTACTGAATATTTAATTCAAAATTACACAGTAGTGCAGATTACCTCTCTTTGGAGCTTACGTTTCTCTGCTTTCAATTCATCTTCTATTCTTTCAGCATTTTCTGCAGCTGTTTTATAGCGAACAACTTGACTTTCTAATCGTAATACCTGGTATGACATGATAGGAGAATATCATTTATTTTATTACATTAAAAATACATACTCCATCTTCATTTCAAAGGATTTTCTAGGAAAAGTATACAGAAAATGAAATTTCAATAAAACTCTAAACATAATCCTAGCTTTAAAATAAACAAACATTGAAACATAATTTTAAAATTACTTTTTAAAGATACGGCTTTTAAGGTGCTAATGGCTTCCCCCCAAAAATGACAATGTTGATGCAAACATGGAAGGATACAGGTTGTAAAACATGTTTTACTTCAAGCTTGGAAAAAAAGATTAGAATGGTATAAATTGAGAATAACTTGGAATAGGTTCCTTGCTCCCTTCTTTTATATTCCCCCCAAAACAAGAATATAAGTAAGATTGCAGCTCATGTTGGCCTGCTACAAAATGGCAGCCAATTTGCAAAAAGACTGCAAACGGGGATGTACATAATTTAAAAAATAAAACAAAACCAAATCTTCCTAGAAGAAGCCACTGGGTTGGGTGCAGAGAGAACACAGTTAGCAGCTGAGCTGTGCAATGCTTTGGATTTGGTTCCCAAAAATTGTTTCAGAGTGTGCATGTACAGACATAGCATCAAGCTCCTTAAAGCAACCATGTCTTTTCCCAAAATAGGTTTGAGCCTCTGAGTGCTCTGAAATGCCTTTTTGGAATTGCATCTGGGACACTGCATAACTCTAATTAACAGAATCTAATCAAAGACTCCTGAATTGTAGGAACAAATGTGAATACAAAGTTTTCTTTAAAAAAATCCCGCAGATTGGTGAGCTAACACAGTGCAACTAAAGGGATAGAGAGATAACCTTCAACTTGCATTTATCAGTTGCTAATAAACGCCAGCAAGCTAAAGCAACAGCCTACCCAACATCATACCAAAATCTGATTTACTAGAAGTATTCCCATTCCTATTGGGTTTGTAACGGTTTTATTTTCAAAGAATTAAAAAAAATACATTTTTAGGCCAAGCATTCCCTGCTGTGTAACTTTGATTCTTGCATGAATACATAAAATATCATAACAGCACCAAGTCTGATCAGGGTGAGAATCATTATATGCACACAGAGATACATACATACATAAGCAAGCGAGAATACTGAATATCAACAGCCAGCTGTACTGAGCATCCTGCTCCTACCTCGCAGCTGAGTGGGAAGTTTGGAGAAGCCACTGTGTGACTGCAAATTCATTCTGCCACTGTGGATCCCTATACAGACTCTTGCACTCTGTGATACTCAGGGGCTGAAATAATGGCAAGAGGTATTTCCATTCTGTCCTTCAGTTGCCCCAAATGGGGTTGTGACCCTTGTATGAACTCACCATGTAACCCTGGGCATCTAGGGAGGTATTTGAAGTTCAACAATGCTAAGGGGCTAGGACGCCTTTACTAAAAATATCTCCAGTCTCTCCAGGAATGATGCAATGCCTCTCAGAAGATGTCGTGCAAAACTGGACCCTTAGCAGGGAGGTTAAGGTTCATCCAAATCAGGAGGGTAGCAGCAAGATTTAAACAGGCATGTTTTGCATGCAGAGTTAATACTCTGGGAAGGGGGCATTTTAATGGTCCAGCAAAGTGGTGATTTGTTCTGCCACCAGGACTCCAAAGGATGGCTATATCATCCATCTATGAAGCTGATTCCCATCTTCTTCCTTCAGAAGAGGACAATCTGGACACAGGTGGTCTGCTGGCATTGGATACAACAAAACATGCTAAGAGGTAGTGTAGATGTTGATTAACTAATGTTAAATATTAGATTCCTGGAATTCAGGCAAAATGAATGCAACTGCAAATCCAGACAGTCTGGTTTAAGACAGCAAGCAAGCAAGATCTTGGAAAGGTTGTCAGAATTACAGGTGTGCTACCTTAACAACTGGCTTTCTGGGAAAATCTGGCTGAGAGGAAAAATTCAAGCATGGGAATGTTTGAAAACAGTGACTGAAATATAGTATTTTCTTAAAGTTGGTAAGAGGCCTGCTAAGTTGACGGGTAATCGGTTAAATCATATTACACGAAAATTCCTTTTAGGATTACAAGTTGATGCTAAAACAGATTCATACTTCCCAGAAAAGATGCCAGAAACAATGCAGGCTACTATGCGGTTTGAAATATTTTGAGGCATGGTTTCAGACACATGAAGATGCTGTACTACAGTTACACTGGACAATCATCACAAGATTATTTATTCTGGGCAAAAGATACCATTTTTAGAAAACTGCATATGGGAAAATATATTGCAAAAGTATATTGCCTATTGTTTCTTTAGTAGAATATAGCTTAAATTGTATTATATGACATAGGGTAGGCAGTGTGGCTGACAGTTGGAGGGTGACAAGAAGTCTCCCAATGGCTTGGGGACATAACTACAGGTAAAACTTGAAAAAATTAGAATATCGTGCAAATGTTCATTTATGTCAGTAAGGCAACTCAAAAGCTGAAACCAATATATGAGATAGACGCATTACATGCAAAGCGAGATATGTCAAGCCTTACTTTGGTATAATTGTAATGATTATGGTGTACAGCTTATGAAAACCCCAAATTCACAATCTCAGAAAATTAGAATATTACATGACATCAATAACACAAGGATTGGAAATAGAATAATATTGGACCTCTGCAAAGTATAAGCATGCATATGTACTCAGTACTTGGTTTGGGCCCCTTTTGCAGCAATGACTGCCGCAATGCGGCGTGGCATGGATGCTATCAGCCTGTGGCACTGCTGAGGTGTTATGGAAGACCAGGATGCTTCAATAGTGGCCTTCAGCTCCGCTGCATTGTTCGGTCTCATGTCCCTCATCTTTCTCTTGGTAATGCCCCATAGATTCTCTATGGGGTTCAGGTCAGGCGAGTTTGCTGGCCAATCAAGCTCAGTAATCCCATGGTCACTGAACCAGGTTTTGGTACTTTTGGCAGTGTGGGCAGGTGCCAAGTCCTGCTGGAAAATGAAATCAGCATCCCCATAAAGCTCGTCTGCGGAAGGAAGCATGAAGTACTCCAAAACCTCCTGGTAGACGGCTGCGTTGACCCTGGACTTAATGAAGCACAGTGGACCAACACCAGCAGATGACATGGCTCCCCAAATCAACACAGACTGTGGAAACTTCACACTGGACTTCAAGCATCGTGCATTGTGTGCCTCTCCATTCTTCCTCCAGACTCTGGGTCCTTGGTTCCCAAATGAGATGCAAAAGTTGCTCTCATCAGAAAAGAGGACTTTGGACCACTGGGTAACAGACCAGTTCTTTTTTTCTATAGCCCAGGTAAGACGCTTCTGATGTTGCTTGTTGTTCAGGAGCAGCTTGACAAGAGGAATACAACATTTGAAGCCCATGTCCAGGATCCGTCTGTGTGTGGTGGCTCTTGGTGCACTAACTCCAGCCTCAGTCCACTCCTTGTGAAAGTCCCCAACACTTTTGAATGGCCTTTTCCTGACAATCTTCTCCAGGCTGCGGTCATCCCTGCTGCTTGTGCACCTTTTTCTACCACACTTTTCCCTTCCACATAACCTTCTATTGATGTGCTTTGATACATCACTTTGGGAACATCCAACTTCTTTTGCAATTACCTTTTGGGGCTTTCCCTCCTTATGGAGGGTGTCAATGATGGTTTTCTGCACAACTGTCAGGTCAGCAGTCTTTCCCATGCTTGTGATTCCTACTGAACCAGCCTGAGAGACCATTTAAAGGCTCAGGAACCCTTTGCAGGTGTTATGGATTCATTAGCTGATTAGAGTGGGACACTTTGAGCCTAGAATATTGAACCTTTTCACACTATTCTAATTTTCTGAGATTGTGAATTTGGGGTTTCCATAAGCTGTACGCCATAATCATCACAATTATATCAAAGTAAGGCTTGACATATCTCGCTTTGCATGTAATGCGTCTATCTCATATATTGGTTTCACCTTTTGAGTTGCCTTACTGACATAAATGAACATTTGCACGATATTCTAATTTTTCGAGTTTCACCTGTAGAAGAGGCAGGCCCAAAATATTTGAGCCCACTTTTTCAAGATTTTAATGAAAAGAATAACAAAGATGTTTGCAGACAAACTTCCTCCCACCAAATCAGCCTCAAATTGTCATTTGGGGGGCAATTTTCTCTTTGGGGAGCAGAAGGGGGCTAGGATATGAGTAATTGGCCTGTTGAACAATTGCTACCCCTATATTGAGACACACACACGCACACCCCTGAAATTGAGCCCAAATGGCAATTTTGATTGGGGGGGTACTGAGGAGCTTCCTACCCCGAGGTAGAGAAACAGGAAAAACTGCACCACCAACATTCTGTTTTGCTGTTACATCTGTTAAAAACCTTTGGGAAAGACCAAAAGGGGTAAGAAACAAAAGTGAAGTGTTGATGCTTTCCCACATCAACTCACCAAATTTTCCAGAGCACAGGTCACAGCAAAAAAGGGAAACTTTGGATCTTCACTGAATAACAAATTCAGCTAGAAGTGGGGAGTCTCTCTTACTTACAATTTTTTTTCCCCAGAAGTAAGAAACAAGGGGGTCAGCTCTTCTGATCCTATTCCTGAGCAGCAGAGAGGAATTAAAGGTACCCTGGAGGAAAGCAATCACATCATGTACATCACCTGCAAAGAAGACGTCTTGAATACAGGGATGATCCCGCTCTGCTCTGCCTTGGTCAAGCCTCGCTTGAAGTATTGCATTCAGTTCTGCATACCCCAGTTTAAAAAAGAGATTAATAAACTGGAGCAAGTCCAGAGAAGTACTATCAAGTTGGTGAAAGGACTGGAAACCAAGTCCCACAAGGAATAGTTAAAAGGTCTAGGAATGTTTAGCTGGCAGAAGAGACGGTTGAGGAGGACCTGATAGGCTGTCACACTAGAGGATTCAAACTTATTCTCACTTGCTTCAGAGGGTAAGACTAGAATGAATGGGATGAAACTTCAAGAATGTAGATACAGATTAGATGTTAAGAACTCCTTGGCAGTAAGAGCTGTAAATCAGTGGAATAGCCACATGGGGTGGCTTCTTCCCCTTCACTGGAGGTTTTCAAGCAGAGGCTGGATAGTCCTCTGTCAGGGATGGTGCAATGAATTCTGCAGTGTGCATGGGGTTGGGCTTGATGACCTCTTAGGTTCCTTCCAACTCTATGACTCAATGTTGAAGTTCAAGATAAATAGAGCAAGAAAACTGCAAGAAATCAGGCACATAGTTTAGACTTTCAAAAGGCAGCTTGTAACAAACACAGATGAAAGGACAATTCCAAATTATTCCCGAGAAGGAAAAATGAGAAAAGCTTTTAAGAGCTCTGAATGGATGAATAACAAGCCCCTTGACCAGCTGAGAATTAAAAAGGGGAAATGGAAATGGCCCAATAATTCAAGAAGGGTCCAGGGGCACAGGCTACCGCAATGAAGTATGCAATGTAAAAGCTCAGACTGCAGTGAAGACGGTGAGACTGCAACCGAGTCCAACCTCCATGCTGGGCAAGGAATCAGAGCTGATGGCCAACAGCCAGGGTCTCTCTCTGTGACTGCTTCTCTTTTTATGACAGAGGGACTATTTTGGCAGTCCATACCCTGACCTCAAAAAAGCATTTGTGAAGTCTCACACAATGTACTAATCTGGATTAGAAAATACTATACCAAATAACTGCACCCAAATGGTGCCTGTAAATTTTTTCTGCAAATGGTTTATAAAGGGTTCCTGGATGGAAGTATGTATGTATTTATTTGATTTATATCCCATAGCAATCTACCCCAATGCTATTCAATCTCTTTATAAATAACGCAGAAGATGGAAAGGAAGGGATATTTATCAAATTTGCAGATGACATCAACCTAGGAGGACTGGCTAATAAACTTTTTCAGGCCATGGAACTTTTAGTTAAAAAAAAAAAAATTCCCAGAAACCCTGATAAAGCTCTAGTGGTAGAAAATTCACTGTGTTAAATTTTTTTCCCACTTAGTCTGATGAACATGAGCTAGCGACGTAATGCAGCAAATATTAAGGCAACACAATTTTCAGATGTATTAACAGAAGCACTGTGTCTAGATCAAAGAAGGTAGACATTGCACTTTGAATGGGGATGGGAAGGCTGGAGTGGGATCAGAAGACAGCTACCACGATGACAAAAGGCCTGGAAACCAAGCCCTATAGCAAATGGTTAAAGGAACTGGGCATGTGTAACTTGCAAAGGGGGAAATGGTAGCAGTCTACCTTTATCTCAGAGGCTGTCTCATGCAAGTAGAAGATCTGTTCTCTGTCAAAATTGAGAGTAGGACAAGGACTGAAAGACTGAAATTGAACAAAGGAGATTCAAGTTGAATGTTAGGAGAAATTTCCTGATGGTAAGAACTGTTAAATAGTTGAATGGTCTGCCTAGAACAATTATTTCCCCATACTGAAGGTTATCAAACAAGAGCTGAGTTTGTCAGGGATGACTTAGTGGATTTTGGCAATGAGAAGGGAATTGGACTAAGGTTTATAATGTCCCATTCAACTTGTACAATCTGAGTTTACTATTTTAAAATGTAAGATACACTTGAATTAGATAAATTTGTCTCAGTATTTTCCTTTAGCCAAGTATCAAACAGAGAGAATATTTTCAGGAGTCATCACAAAATATAGTAGAGAAAATTTTAAATGAGGTTGTTGAAGCATCTGAGACTTTAAGTAGCCCTATAAGAACTGCTGCATCTTATAAGGATGCCATTTGTAAAGGTTTGAAACAAAAGCCTTTCATTCATAAATTGTAACTCTTAAAATATTCAAATATGAGTCAAAAAATTATTCATGGACATTGCATTATTTTGTATGTCTCCTGAAGTTTTCTAAAACATTCCTGGGAGTATAATTTAGACCCTATACTTATATTTCTATAGAAGCCTCCATGATTATGTCCCAAACTATACCAAGAGAAGCACTATCTACAGATAGAAGAGATTAGCAGACTTTTTGAAGGCCAGTCCATTTAGCAGATATTTGCAGAATAATTTCTGTACATTTCCACATTTTTTCTTCAATTGTCAAAATATCCCCAAAGGCAGTAGTTTAAATCAATGAAAAAACCGAAAGACTGTATAAATAGTTGAGATTATTTATTTTAATTCACAAAAAAGCCAAGTCATAACTTCTATGTGGGAAACAACAGCTAGGGCACAACAACATGCATATAAAAGGTTGTGGACTAAATCTTCTGAGTGTAGTTGGACTTCTTCTCTTCAAGCAGTTGCAAATCCATTTTCCTAATGAAAGCATAAAAACTGTTAGCAATTAGCCTACTCAAATATGGAAAAAACATAAGAGAGATCCTTTTTTGAAGGACAGGAGTTTATTGAAACCTATTTATGCTCTATTAGAAGTTTCCATACTTAATTTTTATAATATAAGCAGATTAAGAGATTGTGAAATTTGTGCCTTATTTTCACTCATCAGAGAAATACCGTGTGCCTATAAATTTTTTTCAGTTCAAAACATGTTAAAAATCCACCACCAAGTGATTTCTCTTTGTATTCATACTGAATTATGCTGTACACATGAAGGAGAATTGCAGGATGTCTAGTACAGTAGGTTTTGTCTCAACAGATGGCAGCAACTAGCCAAGCTCATCTGGGTCCAGGAAATCCCAGGGATGATTAGATCAGGAAGTGCAAAAATAATCCCGGAAGAAATAAGGGCAAAGTATTTCTGTATTGTTTTATACAGTCATGGTTGAGTCTGACTTACATAAACTTTGAAGATGAGGCTGCATGCCCTCATAAACACTCTGAAGACTATAGGATAATCTCAGGGTCCAGTATGTGCTTTACAACTGTTTAAGCTCATCTGGAGTTCTTGAAGGTTAGCTAGACAAGCTTCATGAGTTCTGCCCACCCCTCCTCTGGGAATTCCTTGTGAAAGTGAAGTTCCTGATCAACTACTGATTACCACATTTGCATCAGCTATCCTTCAACCATACAGGGTCACATATTGTTACAAACTTTCTGGAGCTACAACTCATGAAAATCAAACCAATTACCCTAAATGTTTCCAGGAATCTCACTTTTGCTTTTACCTCAGACTCAGCACATGCTCAGCCTTATTAGCTAGTAACTGAGCATTTAAACACTTAGGGCAAAAAGTAACTGGGCTACTGAAGATGCTCAGGAAAAAAAAGGTTGTATATGTCAAGGGATGATTACTGATCAATTAAGAACTTGCACTTTAGCTTTTATAATGGATACACACTGGTCACATCCTTATAGGTTAAAACTATGGGGAAAGTTTTCCTTTTTTTAAATTTAAAGTATGCTTGAGAACAGCCATTGTGCCTTTTCAATTGTCTCTGAAAAAAGTACTATAACTGTTGACAACCATTTGTAGGAAGAACTCGTTAAATACACTTTTATCCTGTTTGTCATGGGCTTGCCTGAAAGCTGAGAATGATAGCTTTCTAACCTGACATTTTTTTCAATATCAATGCCATATAAGAAAGTTAAAGATGCATTTAACACCATAAGAATCTAACAATTATTACTTTCATAATGTATAGTGTAAAGGAAAAAGCAAATTTTTATTATTAACCCTAATGCAAAATATAAGGTACCTATAAGAAACCCAGAGACTAATGACAATTTTAGCTCTTTAAATGTATCCACAAAACATCTACTTCTTCATGGAAGCTAACCTTACAGTTACCTGGTGTGGTAAGGGGCAGTGCATTCATATCCCTTAGCAAAATCTTAAGCAACCTACAAATCCTCTTGAGTTTAGGTTTATGGTGTAAGTTATTTAGGATTTCTTTATTCTCTGCCACTTCTGTCAATTAAAACAAGTATAGATACACAGGAGTAGAACAAACTTTATTCACTGAGAAAAGGCAGCAACAACTTTTACTTCTAAACGTTCAGATATGGGTTGGTGAGGAATTGCAGGAATGGTTGACAGTTCACAAGTTCCCTGTATGCAGATTCTTGGTTTCATAATCATGCAGAACTTATTCCTTTATGTGAAGCATACAATGAACATTTTAGTAATATGTTTTTCATCAGTTATGACTCATGCCCAAAGAAATAGAAAACTTACCTGTGAATTCTCCAGCAACATTTTTAGATCCTCGTTTTCTCAGCTTCATCAGAATGCCACCGTCTTCCTCATCTAGAGATTTCAGGCCATTCTGTAAGGGCTGCGAAAACAGTCCCCATACATTCTGCCCATGTTTTTAAATCATCAATCACATAGGGTTTCTGCCCGTGTGTGTGTGTTTTCCCTAAATACAGCCACAATCATATTCTCTATCAGATCTATGATCTGTACAAGTTACATTTCAATCTGCCATATCTGAGTTTTCAGGGTCAGGATCTTTACAAGATGTGATAAATTGCCCTTGCATGTCCTATTCCCCCCACCCCCACATTCTAGGTCTTTCTTGATGTGTCCTTTGAGGTTTTTTTCTTCTTACTGTCCAAAGAATAAGATTAAAAAGAAAAAAAAAGGCCAGCTTTTGGGTAGCTGTACTTTACCTCCATGTTTGCTACTTACTTACACAAAGCAAGATACTGCATATATCCAGAATGGTGGGAAACAAATATTTAGAGGGGGACCGTACAACTAATTCTTAGGCTGTACAACCTACCTGACCCCAGACCAATACAGGGCTGGGAATGCAGCACAGATGCCTATTCAAATCTTGCTAGTATTCTCTTGACTCAGTGGACCTCCAAACCCACTTCTAAGTGTCCAGACTTTTGGCATGCATTCCTGGAGGTCATCAGATCCCCCCGGAACATTAGAAATCACTTAAACCATATTATATTTACTGTTTTTCTGTATATAGATAGATATACAGAAATCTGTTATAGATAGATAGATAGATAGATAGATAGATAGATAGATAGATAGATAGATAGATAGATAGATAGATATACAGAAATCTATATCTGTTATATAGATAATAGAACATGTAGAAGGATGTATTACTGCTATTATTAGATATTTTGACTGTATCTGGCCTTAGGGCTGTAATAAATGGACTGATACATCTAGAAAAGTTGTCTTGGTCCCTTACCATAACTGAGCTTTAACATAACTCACTAGGTAACCAGGGTGCAAATCCACAGGAGGAATCATACCATCTTAATTGGTGACATTCTGTGCCCATGTTCCAGAGGTGCCTACAAGGCTTCTGGATGCAATTCAAGGTGCTGGCTGTCATCTATAAAACTTTCCATGGCATGGGACTGAGTTATTTGTGGGACTGACAGGAGAGGCATGCTGTGGGTCCCATTGATTAAAGAACGTCATCTTGTGAGATCCAAAAAGTGAGTCTTTTCTGTCACAGTACTTACCCTTTGGAACACCATATCCCTGTCCACCCTCCCCCTCAACATTAGAATAGCCCTGACCCTGCCAGTTTTCCAAAAAGCTTTAAACACTGGGATGGGTTTCCAGACATGGGGTTGGGAGTTCTTAATTTATTAGGTTGGTTTTTACCTCAGTGGTCATTATAGGTTTTATACATTGATTGGTTTTTTGTTGTTATTTTATATGGTGTTTTTAATCTGTTGTTAACCACCCAGAGTCACTATAGTGACATGGACAGCCATAATAATAATAATAATAATAATAATAATAATAATAATAATAATAATAATAGCAGCAGCAGCAGCAGCAGTAGCAGTAGTAGTAGTAGTAGTAGTAGTAATCATAATGGAAATATGGTAGGGATCACAGAACTTCAAAACAGCTGCCCAGAACTGCTTCAAGAAAAAGGTAACAGTGGGGTTCAGCTTTTGGGAAATCTCCCAAACACTCCAGTCCTCAGTAATTTTTGTCAAGCTTATTTACTGGAAACACCAGCATCAAAGTCAGAAGAAATAAAAGTAATTTTGTTTGAAATTATCCCAGTTAAGTTGCAAACTTTCATGATTTCAACATGGCTTTCTCATTAATCACTTGGAAAAACACTGCTTGAAGGCTAATTAAGACAGAGAAGTTGCTTCACTATCCTTATTGCCATAAACTGGACACGATAATATGCTCTTACATGTTTCTGATTGTATTTTTTGAGCACAACTTGGGCAGCATCTCAAGACCAGCAGAAAAGCCAATACAAAGTATTCTGGTTGCTGACAGCTTTTAGATATGACAGACCAGCCAATAAATGTGCACATCAGGAGAGTAATATACAAAATAGATTAACTGATTTGAAATGGAAAAAGCTAGAGAAACTAAGGAGGTCTTTGGATGGAACCAAAAGAGTAAATCCCAATGTTTTTCTCTTAAAAGAGGATCCAAAAACTAAGACGTTATGATTTAGAAAGATCCATTCCCCAACACCTTCTGCTTTATCACTGGCAGCATTGGTTATGATTAACTCAGGAAGACTGTGGAGAGAGATGATAGCTGTCTTCAGCAATTTGAAGGGCTGTCATTCAGTTAATATATTTAGAATTAAAAATTAAACCATATGTACTAATTTCATGGAAAATTGTTTTGAAGCAAATGAGCTGAGACAGCCTAGGTTTCTCCTCTAACACTTTTAGATAAAAAAATACAACCAACTGCATCTAACCAGGCAGTTCAATAATACTATCAAGACTATCATAAACTTACATTCTGTTCCAGTGCTGTAATCTCTTGTTCAGATTTTGCAAGCTTAAATTTGAGGTCACTGATTTGTCTATTTGCATCTCCTAAATAAATAATAATATAAAATCATGTTTGTCATCAGAATAATTCTCAAATAAGCCCTGTCCTACAGTATCCATCAACATTAAATCCCACAGCTCAGGATGTTACCCACCAGCAGATGGTTCTCCCTTCCTCTCCAGATTTCAGTAGTACTTCCCCCATATTTTGAGAGGATTCTCTCAGCCCTCTCAAGTAGATTTTCATGAGAAGGAGGGAATGGGGAACTGAAGAAAATAGAAATGAACCAAGATCACCTCTTTCCCCATTCTCTCAGAAAAAATATCAGCTAGGTGGAGGCTTTGGGATAGAAGGAGCACTTCCTTATATTTGGGACTCACGGGTGGACACATCTCAAATTCTGAGATTATGTATTAAGTTGTTTCTTGATCAAATAACTGCCATTGTCAGCATGGGCAGTCAGAAAGTACTAAATTACCAGAAGTGAAAGTAATGAGGATGATTGCCACCATCCACTACAGCTCCCCAACTCTTAATCAGCCTTTATTCCCCATGCTGCTGCCCACTTGTGCCCCCTGCCCCCACAGTAGCTGGACTGGGCACATTTTGAAAGAAAGTGCTGGGATGCAACCACCCACCCTATTTATTTTCTAAAAGGACAAATATGGTGAACTTGGTATTGGGCACCACCACAACTTTTCTATCACCTTCTGCAGCAGCTGCTCTTCCCTTCTACAAAGGCCAACTTTGACTATACAACTGACTCGCCTTCAGAAAAAGCATTTCTGACTTTTTTAACTTGATAAGAGAAGAAATGCCACCCATTTGACATCATGTTATAATAGGTGTTCCCACTAAGTTTGACTTAGTGTACAACTAGCTCAGGCAGTAAGGATTCAGAATGACAGCTCAGAAAAATTGTATTATAGCTCTGCGTGAGGTAACTGAGAGGCCTATTTCATTTGATATATTCATTCTGTAAGTAGAGAAAATTAAGTACTAAATTTAAAATTTTTAACCTGGGGATTAACCTTACTTTGAAGATCAATCACATGCATGTCTGTGCCATTTTCTAGGACTCCATCTTCCAAATGTAATTTCTCAATATTACTATTCTGTTTTTCTTCCAGTTGTGCTTTTAATTTTTTAATCTGAAAGCCACCAAAAAGAAATCAATCTGAGGATGTGAAGCATATTTGTGAGGGCCAGTGAGCATGCATCTATGTTTTCCTTTTGAAGGGGGGGAATTCTTTAAGTATTTGCTTAGACATAGTTTAAAAAATACAAGGACCAGGAAAATAAATTTCTTATTGCATACTTGATGCACTGTAAGACACTACATCTCAGCCTAATGGAGAAATATATTCATTAAGTTTCCTGTAGCTTAAACATCTCTGTAAAGGCATTTCATACAACTCATCTACTCTTATGAAAAATGTAGCTTGTAAATCAGCAGTAATTTAATTTATAGGCCAACAATTAGTATACCCAAACAAATTAATAGGGAAATATTCAGCTCTTGCTTACCTGTTCAAGTAAAAATTCTCGCTCATCCAGAAGTCTTTTTAATCTAATGTCTATAAGAGAAAAAGAAGACACAAAACACTTGATGTGTTAGACATTTTTAAAGAAAGGGAATGATGAAGGTTAGTGGGGCAAATGATAAATGTAATTATGCACGTACCACAGTAAATGAAGTCACAGACAGGACTGGGAAGGGATTTTCAGCCAAGGGAGGTTATGCCAATCTCACAAAGCATGCTTGTCACTTCAGTAGAAGCACCCAGCAGCATGCAAAGCAGCTATCTTCTACTGTAGGTTAGCATGCAGGTATTCTATGGTCAAACACTGGAATACAAAAATCTCACAAATCTTTTATTGTTCAAATATGTAGGATTTTATAACATTAATTTCACAACGTAATAACCAGACCATGCACACTTCAGATGTCATCTCCAAAAGGGGCCTCAGAGTATGCAGGAATATGAATGTAGCGCCTGTCTGCAACAGCTTTTTCATGGGGCTGTTCAGCACTGCATAGGACAACCACACAATCTTGGGGAAAGGTGCATCTACTTTAAGATGTTGTGGACAGATGCATTCATTCATTCTCCTGCACACTCTGAAGCACTTTTTGGAGCCTGAATCCAAAGCACTGCATAGCCCTACATACTGATACATTTAGACACAATTTTAAAACCCTAACACTTTTCATAAGCTAGAATCTAACATTTGCACATGATGGTTTTATATTTTTCCACACTAAAATATTTGTCAAATGTATCTCTTTCAAGTCTAGAAGAGTCCCAATTTGCTACTGTCTTCAACTTGTAAAAAAATAAAGAAGTTTAAGTCTAGATTTCAAAACATCAAATTTTACTTTAAAATATGGAATGTTACCTATTTTATACAGAATAATTACAAAGTGAGCCCAAACACAAGTTAAAGGGAATCAAGGGTCTCTCACAGGCCACTTTATGGACACACAAGAGTCTCTTCTTTTTTAAAAATCTCCTTTGGGGAAAGGACAATACCACATTAATGGCTCTCTCGCCTGCCTAGCTTTTCATTTTTGTTTTAGATTATTTTTATAAATGGAAAATTAGCAAGCCACAAAGCACCGACATCTGTCATTATTTATATTGACAGTACAACAATGCCTTTAGACCCACATATCCCAAACATTCTTAAAAGAGATAAAAATGATAGCTGGCTGAAGGTCAGGTCTGGAATTATGTCCATGTTTAAAAAAAAAAAAAAAAAGCTAAGCTGAGTACAGGATTTCCTACACAAAGGTATTGATTAAGAGTATCTTCTTCTCTTCGCCTAACCCCCCTTTCAGGTAATGTGTTTTGAATGGTTCCCTAACAGTTTGGAGCCAACATGGGGAATCTGGAGAGGAGGAATTTGTTTTACCAACAAACGTTCAGATGAACACAACTGGATGTAAGCCAAGAATCCCACTCTGACAAAGTGATTATGCAGCCAGATGATTCACTCCATGGAGCTAAATTAGGAACATCCATACTTTTTACGTTATAAACTTTGAAGGCCAAGCCCTTTTCATTTTTATTTAGGACAATCATTAACAGGCTTTTCTCTAATTTATTATTTTTCCTGCAAACAGCTCAATATTTTAGAAGGCTCTAAGTAAAAAATATTATAAAATTATGAAAAGATACAAGTCCTTTACAAAAAAAGGACACGTTCATGATAATCTCACACTAATTAATCCAGCAGCATGGAGCATACTCAGAAACTGACAACAATGCAAGTTAATAACTTAAATATAATATAGAATTTACATATTTACTGAATGCAATAAAAATTGAATTTATCTAGCGGAAATCATGTGAGAGTACTTTTTTGTGATGTGATTCCTTACCACAGGGCACTGTGTGAGAATTCTTTAATGTGAAGAAAATATATTTTTAATATATGGCTACTAGTCCTTAAGACTAAGATGTAAGATGAGATTTTAAGATTAAGATGAAACTAAGGAATAAATAAGAATTCTTTATGAGTGATGTTGAAGGTATAGAACACTTACAATTACCTTTGTGAATTTCAAGAAAAACATGCTCTGTCAAAGAAAGAACTGTTGCCTAATGCATATCAATGCAGCCTCGTAGAGTATATGCAAATTCAGTGAAACAATTGAACAGTATAATCATCTCAGATAAACTAGTAACCTTTTCCCATGAGTTTCTTCTCTCCTTTTGTCACGTCTTGTCTTCCTCATCTCTTTTTTTCCCCAAAAGATAGGATACTTGTTTTACAGATACATTTCTCAGCACAGGGAACGAGCAACAATTATCAACCAATTTCTTTAACACTATTAATACATCTTTAAAAAGATGTATATGGTTTGCTGAAATGGCAGCTTCGCAAAACGTTAGAAGTATTAGTTAAATCAATTTTACCAACAAATGAGAAGAGACATTTCAAAATATAAAACTTTATTTTCACTATATACATTTGATACTGTGCCATATTTTTAATGTTTTTATATTTTCATGCAATACACTATTACACTGCTATATAGCTCTACAAATTATAGAGTTTGCATTATCTTTTAATTTTAATAAACTAAAACAGAAGTTAAAATTATTTTATTCGATAAAAATGTTCCTAGTTAGAATATGCTCATAAATGAAAAACTTTCAGATTTATTTTAGCCATTAAAGAAGACAGTGTGTTAAACAGGAGTTTTATGCATAAAGCTGCAGTAGCTACAACCTTTGGATTTGTGATTTAAGGAGAGATTGTTATCACAGAGACAATCAAGACTGCTTACATTCCAGCAGAAATAAAGGGATAAATCTTCCACAAGAAAATATTGATTTACATTCAATTACATCTCTTTCTTTGCAAGTCAATGCACAGAGAACAAAAGATACTAACTTTTAAGAAAATAGATATAGTACAAATTGCAGTACGGTAAATGTTACTTAATACAAAGGCTAAATATAATGTAAACTAAAAGTTTTATAATACATAAAGATACATAGATTACAGTGAAAGAGAGGGACGGAGAGAGACATAACTTTAAATATTAAATTGGATCAAGAGCATCTCATTTATGTATTAACTGCACTGACATTAAGTTAAATCCACTGATTCAAACCAGTATGGGCTTGATTTGGTAAGGAAAAACTGAATTGCATATGACTGAATTGTATATGAGTCTTAGTAGCAAATGATTTTTTTTACTTGCATATTCAGCTAATTCTTATAGTGATCTACATCTATATCTTTGGCAACAGAAATGATATTAATTTGAAATGTGTGAAACAGTGCAATCTTACTACATTTCTGCAAATTGTCATAATTTCATTGTTCTTCGTTCAACTTGACCTTGCATTTTTGTTCAGAAAGTGTAACAATATTGAGGCTAAAGTTCTATATAGTAACTTGAAATCAAATATAAATGTATCAGACTGGTGACATTTTATCAAAAAACTAGCATGCATCCCAATAATTCCTAAGAATTTTCCAATCCTAACATTCATTAAAATCCTTAAACAAGAAATACTATAATATCTTTTTGATGGAATATTAAAAAGCAGTTCATTGGGAATTAGGATAATAGATTTGATTAGGCTGTAATTAAACCTAACAAGGAAGGTAGCCTCCACATGCATACATTATTGATATAGTTAACTAGTTTGCATGATTATTTAGAGTATGACATTAATTCAATGGTAGAACTTTTCCTTTCAAATGGACTAAGAAATTTTGACTTTTCTTAAAGTCAAAATGTACTTTTGCTCTTTAACTTAACAGATGGTTGGTGCATAATGTGGAGCAATGACCCAGCTTCTGAGTTTATGATATAATGCAGTCTTCCCGAGATTTACCTTTACCCTTCTTATACATCTGGGTTTCCTCTTGATTTTCATTCATAACACTCTCCAAGTTTTCTAACTGTTCTGATGCATAATCAGCAATTTGTTTTGAACTGATTTCATCCAACAATTTATTTGTGTCTTCCAGTGGTTCACACTGTGACTTTGTTGTTTCAAAAACAGTAGAATCAATCTGCACAGATTTGGCTTCTTCAAATTTATGTCCTTTCAGCTGCTGAATACTGTCACTTTCATCCACAAGAGCCTCAGATCCAACTTCTTCTGCTGAGATTAGGTTGGCTTTGACCTTTTCATTATTTTTATTAGTCTGACTATCTCTTCTTTCAGAAGTTTTCGATTCTGCAAAAGAAGACTCATCAAAATCTAAGGCCTCATGATATTCTTCTACAACCACTTCTTCACTCTCAGGCTCTTTTTGTTCGATGAATTCAGTCTTCTGTGACTTGAGACAAGCAACCTCCTCAATATCTGGCACCACACTGTGAACTTCTTCCTGCAGCTTCCTGCAGTTCTTACCCTCTTCGTTCCCAGTGCATACTTCTTCAGTATCCTCTTTCATTATAGCTGTAGTTACAGCAGATTCCTTGATAGTTTTGTCTTCTTCGTCTACACTCTGTTTTCCTGCAGATGAGTCTACTATATGGTTGTCATCAGCAACTTTTTCATGTAACATATGAATATCAGCCAGAGCTCCATCTATACAATCTGATTTTATTTTACGGCTGGAATCATTCTCTATGTTTGCATTCATCCCTTCATGGGCCTGACATTCACTTTGATTTATATCATTTACAACAGCTTGTTCTGTATCAATGTCTTTCATGGTATGTTCACCATTCTTTTTCTCAGAATCTAAATGTGCATCTAATGCCTTCAACGGCACTTCTCTTTGATGAATCACCTCAATGTCTTCAATGTTGTCTTTCTTTGCTCTTATCTCTTGCTCATTTTGTTCTTCAACAACTGCATCATGCTCTGAAGATGGTGACTGGATTTCTTCAATTTTAACTTGTTCCTCTCCAAATTCATCCAATGTAAATTTCATAATACTTGGTGTTCCTGGTTGCTCTTCTGCAGAATCTATTACTTGGTCCTCCTGCTGCTGTACCATATTTTGTGCCTCATTCTCTTCATTTATTCCACACATTTCCATTTTTGGCCCTTCTGTTTCAGTAGTTATTGTAGCATTTTGATCATTTGTAAGAAACTCTTGGTTTAAATTTCCCTCAACAACCCCATTCTTTGATTGTTCGTTATTAAGATCAATACTAGAGGCTTTGGTAAGGATAACCTCTACCAATTCTGGTGAAGTAGAAATTGCCATCTGGCCATTATTTACAAAATCTAAAGCTTCCCAAAATACTTCAGTATTCCCTTCTGCCTCATCAACTACAATATCTATTTGTTTTTCTTTACTTTGCTGTTGTGGAAGTATTTCTAAATCAGCATGTATTTCCTGATTAATTTCAATACCTGGATCTGCCACATTATTTTGATTATGAGTTATATTTACATTTCTATTAGACACTTTCTCTTCTGTAATATGACTTGGTGAGGCCTCTTCACCAATTAATTCAACTGCATTTCTTTTTTGGGGGGAATAAACAATTTCTGGGATACATTCTGAGTAACTTTTTATAGGATCCTCAGGTCCACTATTTAATTTCAGCGTTGATGTAACTTTGGCTTCAGGGATTTTCTCTGTCTCTATATTTTCATCAGTAGGCAATGTCTTTATTTCCAAACATTTCAGAGTAATTTCCTGATCCTTAGTGTCCTCTGTGTTTTCCTCATGCTCAGTATTCTGCAAGATTTCTCTTTTCCCCATATTCTCCAAAATCTCATTTTCCATCTCCACTTCATTTGCTTTGCCTAAAAGATCATTAAGAAAGTTGAAGGGACCACAATACAGACAGATTACTTAAGTGCGCTATCACTTACCTTCCCACTTAAAACCCAAAAGAGAGAATTAGTAACATGTTAAAAAGTATCCACTTTTGCCAGTTAGGTGAAGGCAAATGAGGACTATAACTTAAAATATCTGAACAGAAAAATGCATTCCCCTCAACAATATTGCATTTGTGTTACTGAAGGTGGGTTGTACAAACTAAAATTCCTTGTTTTTAACCTTATTTTTAATATAATATAGCCAACAATTTAAGCATATTTATATGCAATCAAAACAATGTTAATGGAAATATATAGTTGGGATGAACAGCAATGTAATTAATAAATAAGAAGTATAAATAATAAATTAATAATTATGAACAGCAATATAATGAATAAATATTAACGTGGTAATTACTACCTAAATCTTAACATTTTCAAGTGTTTTTAATATACTGTAATGTTTTCATATACATTGCTGGGAACCAAAGGAATATCAGCGAGTACAAATAATATATAAATAATATATTATGCTTTAATATATTGAAATGAAATTTACAATAATAAGTACAGTGGGGCAAAAAAGTATTTAGTCAGCCACCAATTGTGCAAGTTCTCGCACTTAAAAAGATGAGAGAGGCCTGTAATTTTCATCATAGGTATACCTCAACTATGAGAGACAAAATGGGGGAAAAAATCCAGAAAATCACATTGTCTGATTTTTAAAGAATTTATTTGCAAATCATGGTGGAAAATAAGTATTTGGTCAATATCAAAAGTTCATCTCAATACTTTGTTATATATCCTTTGTTGGCAATGACAGAGGTCAAACGTTTTCTGTAAGTCTTCACAAGGTTTTCACACACTGTTGCTGGTATTTTGGCCCATTCCTCCATGCAGATCTCCTCTAGAGCAGTGATGTTTTGGGGCTGTCACTGGGCAACACGGACTTTCAACTCCCTCCAAAGGTTTTCCATGGGGTTGAGATCTGGAGACTGGCTAGGCCACTCCAGGACCTTGAAATGCTTCTTACGAAGCCACTCCTTCGTTGCCCGGGCAGTGTGTTTGGGGTCATTGTCATGCTGAAAGACCCAGCCACGTTTCATCTTCAATGCCCTTGCCGATGGAAGGAGGTGTTCACTCAAAATCTCACGATACACGGCCCCATTCATTCTTTCCTTTACATGGATCAGTCATCCTGGTCCCTTTGCAGAAAAACAGCCCCAAAGCATGATGTTTCCACCCCCATGCTTCACAGTAGGTATGGTGTTCTTTGGATGCAACTCAGCATTCTCTCTCCTCCAAACACGATGAGTTGAGTTTAGATCAAAATGTTCTACTTTGGTTTCATCTGACCATATGACATTCTCCCAATCCTCTTCTGGATCATCCAAATGCTCTCTAGCAAACTTCAGATGGGCCCGGACATGTACTGGCTTAAGCAGGGAGACACGTCTGGCACTGCAGGATTTGAGTCCCTGGCGGCATAGGGTGTTACTGATGGTAGCCTTTGTTACTTTGGTCCCAGCTCTCTGCAGGTCATTCACTAGGTCCCTCCGTGTGGTTCTGGGATTTTTGCTCACCATTCTTGTGATCATTTTGACCCCACAGGGTGATATCTTGCGTGGAGCCCCAGATCAAGGGAGATTATCAGTGGTCTTGTATGTCTTCCATTTTCTAATTATTGCTCCCATAGTTGATTTCTTCACACCAAGCTGCTTGCCTATTGCAGATTCAGTCTTCCCAGCCTGGTGCAGGTCTACAATTTTGTTTCTGGTGTCCTTCAACAGCTCTTTGGTCTTGGCCATAGTGGAGTTTGGAGTGTGACTGTTTGAGGTTGTGGACAGGGGTCTTTTATACTGATAACAAGGTCAAAAAGGTGCCATTACTACAGGTAACGAGTGGAGGACAGAGGAGCCTCTTAAAGAAGTAGTTACAGGTCTGTGAGAGCCAGACATCTTGCTTGTTTGTAGGTGACCAAATACTTATTTTCCACCATGATTTGCAAATAAATTCTTTAAAAATCAGACAATGTTGATTTTCTGGATTTTTTCCCCCATTTTGTCTCTCATAGTTGAGGTATACCTATGATGAAAATTACAGGCCTCTCTCATCTTTTTAAGTGGGAGAACTTGCACAATTGGTGGCTGACTAAATACTTTTTTGCCCCACTGTATATAGATAAGCTATCTTTAAATTATTTTGTTTTCCTGAAATTGGGAATTAAACAACACCCAACTAAAACTCTTCTCACCAAAAAAACTTTTAAAAAAATGTAATGGCCTTAAGTGATCATTGCACTAAGGAAAAGTTAACATGTACAGAGCATGCAGAGTATTATTTGATAGATTATAAACATTTTCAAGCAAAAATGATAATAAATCTTAGTGCAATGCAAACACTTACCTACTGTACAATCCTCAGATACTTTAGAGGCATGACTTGTCTCTGAAACAATCTTGGAAGAATTTGATAGTCCATCATTAGCAAGACAATCAGAGATTTCTCCATTGGTAGCTACTCCTAAATTGGGGATTATTCCATACTGCTGTGAATGCAAAACAAAGTATATTTATAACATTAAGTTCCATGTGAAATATGTTTGCAAAGACTGAAATCTGGGATAATAAAAGCATATGAATGCACAGTACAAGACTAGTCTAACTATAGGATACATATAAGAAATAACTAAGTAACAGTGCTAAGACTTTTGCAGCAGGAGGTGATCTTAACAGATTATACTACTGTCCTAAGTGAAAACAATTCATAATATAGCTTTGGGCTACAGAAGTGACATGACTAGTGATTCCACTCCAGTAGGTAGAAATGTTTAGGTATGTTAGGTATATCCAACATTAATTCTTCCTAATTTTCAAATGTAGCTGAATGCACTTCAAGAACAACATAATGAGAGCACACAATTAAATAAAAAAATAATGATGTACCACTTGGCTAGCTTTTAAGAATCAGCTCTTCAAACAATGCAACACCCAAGGAAGGCTTCTTTCTGGTACACAAAAATAAATTACTACTACTTACTACCACTACCTTTTATACTTTACACTTTTTTGTTTGTTTCATCATACCTTCAATTGTTCCTTCAGCAAAACCACCTCCTCTCTAAGATCATCTCGCTCACTTCTTAGGGAATCAAAGAAAACTTTCTGCCTTTCTAAGGCCTAAGTATTTAAGGAACAAGCAGAAGATAAAGACAGTAAAATGAGAAAAGCGAGAACAAAAATAAAGATTAGGAAAGTTAGCAATAAGAATCAGCAGTTTTAGATCCACAAGTTAAGATATTTGCATGAAAGGAGAAAAAGGAATGTTTACTTATAGAAATTTCTCTTAACAGATAGCTGGGTTCCATGTTTCAGTCTCCATTGAAAATGGTTTCCCCAAATGCTCTGTCACTAAGCTTATCAAGGCAAGCCAAGTTCTGTTTAAATTTCCTTACATTCTCTTTTTATGGCTATGGCTTTATGGTTTTCTCTAACAATACAACTCAGAATTGCAACAGGGAGCTCCTCCTTCCATTTTGATAGCCAGTGAGTTCTACCACCACTACAGTTAGCGTACTAATTACTGCAATGTAACTGAGAAGCATTATGTGTAATGCAAATGTAATGTGTGGAATATTAATGAAAAATAATATTTAGTTCTGCTCTGAAGACTTTATGACCAAAGGATTTTACATTTTCAGTTCTCCTATTTGCACTAAGAAACAGCCTAAACCTAGAATCCACTTTTAAGGACAAGAATCAACTACATTATTATAAAAGGAAACCATTCAAATTGTTTCTGCTGAAGGCTAAGTAACACAGTATTATCTAGTGACAGATAATGTGGAAGTGTTAGTTGCTCAGATTAATTGCTCTTGAGGATGACGAAAAAGAATTTGAGGAAGTCTGGTCTGCAATTTAATGGTTCTACCTTGCTCAGCTATGTCATTTTGATAATAAATCTTTAAGAGAAGGATTTATTTTAATCACACTATAGGAGTCAAATACTAGGATCATCATCTTCAAAAAAAAAAACCTGCCCCCCTTTTAAAAAAAAGTGCTTGAGAATGTAACAGCTGACCAATTTCAGGCACGTTAAAGATACTGTGCACACAATTCATTTTAGTATGCCTTCTTTGTTGATAACATGCATCACAGGAATTCCTGAACTCTATTTTGAGATGGTCTTGAGAACTGTGATTTTTCTCATTGCTGAAGAATAAATTTTCTCCTTGCTAAACGGTCGATTTCTAAACATGCTGATAGGGAATGGAAAGACAGGCTTCCATTGAAGTGTTATTCAGTTCACCATAGGGTGGACCTACCTAGAAAGAAGGCAGAGGCAACAAAAAACTTGGTCCTTCCCTGAAAGGAGGCAACTCCTCAGTCAGAGAACTTGACTTCAACTACAACAGAATTAACAGCCAAGATACAATAAATGCATAAAAGAAGCAGAAAGAAGACAGTTAATACACTTTCTAACTATCCAAGGGACTATGGAAACATGAAATATGTACTATCTCCTCTAAGAAGAGAAAAGCTTCAGAGCAGTATTTTTTTCCATAGGTGGGCAGTAAAAACTCTCATAACACACATTGCATCAGCTGATGCACAGTCATCTAAATTACAGCAGTGGATTAAGGTTGATGGATTTGTCCAACTTCTTCAAATAAGGCACTGACACAGTGCTAACAGTATGTCTGTCATTCACACTCATACATGAAGCTTCACATCATCTCTTGACCTATATGCCAAGACAACATACACACCAACCAAGAAAAACAGATGCCACCTGGTCCAAATGATATTCTGAACCTTGAGACAGAAATTCTGTTGAAGAAGCAGCTCCCAATATCCACAAGTTCACAAACCCCAGATAGAGCAGTGAGCCCAATTTGGTGCTACTAGAATTATCTGAGGGAAAACATGTAAAGAGGTTTTCTGGCATAGAAAATTAGTGATCTTTGCTCCTAGCTGCTGAAAATGGGGCAGAATTCTTAGCAACTTCTTGTTGATGCTATCTGTGAATAGGCCCACTTCCAACAACTTTCTCTTGGTTACAATTTCTCAAAACACTTTAGAATTATGGAGCTGAGACACCTGTAGATGGCTCAACCAATATCCTTGAACATTCAGAGACCCCTTTATGTACTGTTCTATGATGACGGCTAAGAAGAAAAAAAAAGAATAGGACTTCCATTCAAAGTGTCTCTGACCAAGTTTCACTCTGATGATGGCCACACTATCTGGGCAAATGATCACATGGCCTCCTGCTATCAAAGCTGCGAACACTAGTAGAGTCAAAGTGGCATTTCCCAGTTCCAACTAACAGAGTGAGAAATTTGCATTTTAAATTACTTTCCTTGAACTGACCATTCTCTGTAATATGCCCCTCATGCCAACAGCCTGCCATCCACAATGGACTGACTTCCTCAGTGAATTCCCTTTGGGGGAATGACATGGGCATTCCAATCAACATGGGAATGATTCAGTCATCTCTGCAGGGATGGAGAGAAGTGAATCCATGAAGGCTATCATTTGGCCTCAAAAGCATGTATTAGCAAAATCTAATTTCCAGTCAAGACCAATCTAATAATACTCTGTAGCTTAGAAACCATTTTCAAAGAGACAACTAATTTTTGCTGAACCATACTGAATTACTGATGCACAAAACCAGCCTTAAGTGAATTCTAGAATTCCATCAGATTCAGAAAATGTCACAGAGTTTCCTATAAATCTGCCCTATGCCCCTGCAGATACTAAGACAGACTGATGAAAGCCATGGAGGTTAAGGATTCCTGAACTACTCCTGAAAGTTTGATCTCAGTATGAATGTTGACATTCTCAGAAACCAAAAGCTTCAGAGTCCTCCAAGATCAGTTCAGGCAGGGAACAGCTGAACAGTGGGGTGTATAGTATACCAACAGGGTCCTTGACCTGTTCAACCAAATCCTGGGTCTCTCACATTTTAGGCCTGGACAGGAAATAGAGTCTCCAGTAAGAGTAGCAACTTCACCCATCCACCACCTATCCCACCTCTGTTCCAGGACACAGAAATCTGAAATCTTGGGGGATTCTGAGTCCAGATGACATTACCCATCTCCCAGCTATCCCAGACTTCAACCAATTTCAAAACAAACAATAAATCTCATACTCCAACCTCATCAAGCTGCAAAAACATAAAAAAAGGAGCTACTCATTTCTGTTTCCCCCATGGGACTCTGTTCTGGCAGCCAACAATAGCAAAGACTAACCCCCCCTCCTTTAAGAATCAATAGACAATTACACTAATTTTCAACTTACCTAGGACTCAAACTGACCAATGACTCTCACAAACTAGCCACTTCTTCATCATACATATTCCAACAATAGCATAACCCATGAGTCAGTCCTGCTGCCACTTCTATAAAAGTTAAGCACAGTAAATGGCTTACAACTGATCCAAATGCCACTTCCTAGAAACATCTGTGCAACCCTGCCCTCACCTCCAAGATTATCCACAAATCAGTCTCTTGTTCTTTATCCTTTCTCTGCAGACTTGCTATGATACATTCCCTCTCCCTTAATGTCTGACTTTTCCTCCCAACACATCTGTACACTGTACCCAAATCACCATAAGGGAGTCTTCAGAAATCACACCAAACTCCATACAATCTACTTCTTCATGGGAGGGAGTAGCATCTCACCACACATCCAGCAACAATTCTTTTAAAGTTTTTATAAAGGTGTAACAAAAATATTTTCTAACTCTTTAGCTCCAAGGCTAAGTTTGAAAAAGCCTTATCAAGCATCACTATTACTTTGAGATCTTTTTAAAAAATAAAAAATAATGTAAGAAATAGAAGTTAATAAATATGTAGTCTCATTAGAACTCTGTCCAATTTTATGCTATTGTTTTGTTCTGCAAAATACTCAAAGACTAAAAAAATAAAGTAAGATCTGCAAGAAATAAACTCTTATCTTTTCTGTAAAAACCCACTGCCTAAACTCCATCATACCAGAGCTTTAAAGAAACTCCCCTCACATATTTCCACTATTATGCTGGAACTTGTTTTGCAGTTATTAATAAAAAATCTAATGTTTTGCTTCTTTATTTTTTCTTTCTATTTTAAATATAATGTAAAAGATGCAATGTTTGCTTTATTTGCCTATGAATTTGGTTTTTTGTTTTTGTTTGTTATCAAAATTATCAGTCCTATCTCTATAAAGACTACTGACCCAAAATTCTGTATTACACCAAAAGACCACCACATGTGAAAGAATGTTCCTTTATCCTTTCAAGGGACAAACTATAGTCCAAACCCATTTTTTTTCTTCCACAAAGCAGCTGCCTTGTTATATTAATTTTACTTGACTCCTAATTATATGTACCTATTAATAAAAGATACAGTGGTACCTCTACTTACGAATGCCCCTACTTACGAAATTTTCGAGATACGATCAGCTCCGGCCCCAAAAATTTACCTCTACTTACGAATTCACCTCAACTTATGAGCCATTTCCCGCCCATTCCACGTGGTCCGCGGCCATTTTTCCGCCCGCACGTGGTCCGCGGCCATTTTTCCGCCCGTTCCACGTGGTCTGCGGCCATTTTCCGCCCGTTCCACGTGGTCCGCAGCCATTTTTCTGCCCCTGACACGTGGTCGGTGGCCATTTTTTCCGCCCTGCCATGTGGTCAGCGGCCATTTTTTCGCCCCTGACGCGTGGTTCGCGGACGCCGGAACGGATTAACGGTAATTACATTGAACCAACTCGACTTGCGATCAGAGTCACCGAACGGATTAAGTTCGTAAGTAGAGGTACCACTGTATAAATGTTTTGAACAAGCTAGCCTGATGTCTTTACTAAGACTATCTGTCTGGGCTACAAAAATCCAAGCAACTGGTAGATGGCACCAAAGAGAACAGTATGCATCTTCTTGCTGATATCTAGTGGTCTTGTGGAGTTTTGAAGACCAGATTTGGTAGCCTTAGTCTTTATTATAATGATTTGCATATTAACATCATCTCCTAAAAATCAAGTTTGTAATTTAGACATTACTTTAGAGATGAAATCTTTCTGATATAAAAAGCTGTTTTAGGGCTTATGTTGAAGGAGGAAGGTTTTTGTTTTTGACTTGCTTCCATTTTTGACTGAAAGAATTATTCATTTCCTCACACAAGAAGTCTAATTATTCATCAAGAATTTCTATATTATATAATGATGTAAATATCACTGCATTTCTTTTCACAAGCATTGTCCAGCGACAATTGTACAGCTTGTAGCTGACTCTACTATTCTCCCTATTTACCACATTTTTAGACCACCACAATCCCAAAGGATTCTTGCCAATTTACAAAATAGAATATAGGTAGTTCTCGCTTAACAACCGTTCATTTAATGATGGTTCAAAATTACGAGAGCCTTGGATAGGGTGCTTTACGGCACATAAAGCACTTCCGGCCGTCGTAAAATGTTACACCCCTCCCCCATGGTCACATGGCCGCATTTTGGGCACCTGGCAACTGGCTCACATTTACAACCAGTTGCCAAGAACCCTGAGATTATGTGATTGCCATTTGCAATCTTCTCTGCTGGCTTCCCCAGAAAGTCAGTGCAGGGAAGGTTGCAAGCAGAGGGGACAGAGGGAAACCTCTTGGCGGTGTGCGGAAATGGAGCTCAAATCATGAAGATTTGAGCTTCGTTCCTCCAGCCCCATGAAGGATTTCCCCTCCGTCCACGGAGAGGAGGGCAAACCCTTTGGCAGACTTTAGGAAAGTTTGAGAGTGGCTGCCAGCTGGGAGGATTTCAGCTCCACATGGAGTTGAATCCTTCAGCAGGCAGCCTTTTTGCTCCATCCACTTAATGACCCAGTAAATAGCTTAACGACCACAACCAGGAGTGCCCAGATTGTGGTCGCTGAGCAAAGCAGTCATGTGGGTGTCTTGCTTAACAACTGCTTCACTCAACGATTGAGATTCTGGTCCCAATTGTGGTCATTAGGCGAGGATTACCTGTATACAATGAATAATAAAAATATTCAAATAGAAAGATCTACAAACAACTGAAAAACACAGAAGAAAATTAAATAATAAATCCAAACTATAACTGATCCAAGATGGAATCATGTCCAAATGCCCTTTGGAAGAGCTCAGTTTTCAGCTGTTTCCCAAAGGCAGGCAGAGTGGGAAACAACTGGATGTCCATTGGGAAGCCATGTCAAAGGACTGATGCAGCCATGGAAAAGCAGTGCAGCCAAGCCTTGGCCCTCCTCACCACCTTAAAGAAGGGAGCCACTAGTACTTTCTCCAGGTGTTTTTTTGGGGGGGGTGCTTTCAAGTCAGTTTTTGACTCCTGGCAACTGCCTGGACAAGTCCCTGCAGTTTTCTTGGCAAGGTTTTTCGGAATGGTTTGCCCTTGCCTGCTTTTTAGGGCTGAGAGAGAGTGACTGGCCCAAGGTTACCCAGCAAGCTTCATACCTAAGGTCAGACTAGAACTTACCATCTCCCGATTTCTAGCCTGGTGACTTAACCACTATACCAAACTGGCTCTCAAATAAAATTAGCCAACCCAATTGCATTGTGCCTGTGTGAAGTACTGTATTTTTCTTCTGAAATCTGTTCTAGGATGGGAATTCTCATCACCAAATTTACTTTGGCATCTATCTGCTTGGTATTATAAGATTGCAGGAGTGGTTTCATTCTCAACATACCCTTGGATTTAATCAAATATATTTTAGGATCAAACCCAGTTGAAAACTTGGAGGACCTGACAGTTCATTTCCAGTAAAGAATACAGACTGTAGTCTAAATACCCTGCAAGCTTGATGTTCTGTAGAAGTACAATAAATTCTTCTGATCCTGACCCATTTTATTTCAAAATCTATAACTTTTTTGAAGTTTGCTTGAAGTTTGCTTGAAAGAGAGCACTTGAAATTTGAAAAATTTTAACATGGCTAAAAAAAAGCCTACCCCTATCTTTTTTTCTTTCCACTCTATTGTCTCTTGAAGATCAGTTATTTCCCTGACAAAACCCTCTTGTTTTTGTTGCAGTTGTCGGATTTCCTGAGATGCAAGATAAAGCAAGAAGACAGAAAGCAGAGAAGATAGTTAATGAGAAGGAAAACATTCAAGGCTGCAACATTCACAAAGAACAATTAAACAAAAAAATTCATGAAAGAAGACAAAATGTCTACCTGTTCAAATTCATGGATTCACTCGGAAATCTCAAAATATTTCAAGATACTACACAGTCTATATTACTGTTTAGACTTTCCAGCTTTCCAGTGCAAATACTACAGCATCCCCAATAGATGGCCAAAACCAATACAACAGTGATAAAGCATATATAATAGTGATAAAAATAAACTAAAATAGCTACTGAACAGTTCTTTCTCTTTGGAACCCACTGTTTCATCATGGAACTGTAAACAATTCTACCCCATCTTCTACATGACAGCCCTTCACGTACTTGAAGACAGCTATTATATCTCCCAAGAGTCTTCTCTTTTTCGGGCTAAATGTACCCAACATCTTAAACTATTCCTCATAAGTTTTATTTTTTCTTCCAGGCCCCTTGCCATCTTGCTTGTTCTCCTCTGAATATGCTCCAGTTTGTTCATATCCATCCTAAAATGTCATGCCTTAAACTGGACACAATTTTCTAAGTGTGAAATCAATATAGAGTCTAATCTGGGCAGAAACAGGAGGATCCACCAAGAATAAAGTATTTTAGCATTGTGCTGCAGCTACACCAGAGATAAAACTATTTCCAAGACATTGTAGAACAGCAGAGAAATTGGAATATGCAGTCTAATTAGCAATCATTGAATTTGTTAAATCTTATGAAATGAACCACAATCTTTTCAGCAAGAGGTGACCTTGCCTAAAAGGCTAGACTTGAGAACTGTGTCCAGTTCTGGACACCACCATTTAAAAAGAAATCAGAGGAATTAGAACAGATGAAAGAATGGCATGAAGATGATCAGGACTAGTAAGTAAGTTGTATGAAGAGAGTTTAAAGAATCTGGGCATGTTTAACCTTGAGAAAGGCCAACTGAGGGGCACGTAAGAGCACTCTTCAAATACCCAGAAGAAATTAAGACATTTTTTATTGCTCCAAAATAACATAAGAAATTTAAGTTACAGGAAGGGAGACCCTGACTGTATGTTAGGGAAAAAAATCTTCACATGAAAACATTTCAACGGAACCAATTACCCAGAAAAGTAGTGGTTTCTCCTTTGCTCTACAAGTTTAAATAGGCACAAAAGAGCTACTTGCCAGAAAAGCTTTATTTTAGTTTCTTGCTCTGAGCAATCTGATGGATTTAATAGCCCAAATTGCTCATCTGATTCTACAACAAAGTAATAGCAGTTTTTTTAGTAAGTGAAGCTAGAAAGAAAATGGCCTGCCCTTCACTGATCAGTTTACAGCAGGGGCAGGCAATCTTTTTCACCCTAGGGCCATTTTTTGTTTTTAAAGGCCTACAATGGGACAATTACTTCACTGGGTGGGCAGAGACAAAGATCGACCTACTATCTTGGTGCAGTTTGGGAGAGTTTTGGCAGTCAAAACTGATGTGTTAACAGAGACTTGAAGCATCCACTTTGACTTTTAAAATACTAACAAAGGTGAAAATCTCACCTGGAGAAATCAGCTTTTTTGTCACTCAATTTTAGTCATGTAATCTCAGTATACTCTGGATTCAAAACTGGGGCTACTTGTTGGTTGTGAACAAAATGTTATCAATCCTTATCTTCTGACATAGTGACAAAAGCCTGTTGTTTTGTTGTATACTTACAGCAAGCAGTTCTTCTCTTTGTTTCAGAGCTTCTTTGACTTCCATGAATTGGAACTGCAATATAGCACGAGCATGCTTTTCCCTCTCAAAATCCTATAAAATGAGCATTTTATAATTAGCTATTATTGCATCATTTTAACAATACAAATGCTTTGATTTAGTCATGTATATATTTCTTTATTCAACCTATATGCTACATCATGTATTTTATTAGATCTCTATGCTAAGTCACTCATGAATTTATGCTACTACACATTCTAGCCTTTAATGTGGTCTAGATGTAATATTTTGTGTGGCTGTCTCACACTCATGGATTTACCTGGATAAAACAGATAAATCAATGGAAATGAATCAGCTTTATATTTAATCAACAACTCTGTCTAAATAAACCACTAATGACTATAATATTCATTTAGGGAAGGAATGTTTTAACAAATCATGCTTAAAATCTAGGCCTTTCATAAATAGTGTGTTTTCGTCTTCCATACAGCTGATAAAGACACTGTAAAGACTTATTACTACTTACTTTGCTTTTCTCTTCAAACTGTCTCTTGGATTCTGCAAGCTGTTCTTCTAGTTCCAGTAATGCATCCTGTAGGGTATCTACTTGATACATGAAATTCGTTTTCTCATTATCTAACTGAGCATTTGAAACCATAGCTTTCTTATATTTTTCTTCAACTTCAGCCAAAGAGTCCTAAAGACAAAGAAAAACTCGAAGGAATATTTTCAAATTACTTATCAGATCCAACTGCTGTAAAAAGGTTTCAGCCCATCCTCCTATTCTGAAAATGCTTGGCGACAATGATCTAAAGAACAGTTCTGTTAATTCCCATAGCTAAGGACCTAGAAGATACCTTTCTTAAAGTTGATTACAAAGAGCTATTTTAGAACTTCACAATGTCTTATAGATGACATATCACAGGCAAGAGAGACAAACATTCTTCCAAAATATACAATTTCTGGATTGCTCTTTGAGATTACCACAGAAGTATCAGATAGGAAGTGTCACAGAGCAACTTGGCATTAAGATGAAATCACACTCAAAACATTTCTGAATGATTTCACACTTAATTAACTGAAATTAAATCAGCAGTTGTATATTTACAAACTAATCATGCCAACTGAATTTCAAGAATATGTTAATATAACATTAGCCACTTAAAAGACAGCATAATTGAAATGAGTGACTGAACTTAGTAAGTATTAGCAACATTCCGTAACAAACACTTTCATCTTTACCACCACAGAGAATGCACTACGCTTTTAAAAAAAAATACTCAATTCCCTGAACTTCAACACTGGCATACAAACACCAATATTTTTAAAGAATATTTTTCACTTCATACTGCTCCCCATGTTATGGAAACTGCTTGACTTAAACATTCATTTTCAAAATATATAATTCATATTAAACATATACTCCAAAGTAGCAAGGATGCAAAAGCAAAAATCTAATGATATGCTTTCTGACACTGAAGTTACTTTAGAGATTTATATTGCCCCAAATTGAACCATTTGAGTTTACCAAGACATTGCAAGACATGCAACATACTCAAACAAGGCATGCAGGTTAAATTCAACCCAAATCTTTTTTCATGTCTGGAATCCAAGTCAGTTAGTCCTGCACACCTATTCTTTAGTAAACTTGTACCTTCATTTCTTTCAATCCCTGCATGTATTTTCCTTCTACATTCTGAATTTGGTCCTTTAACTCATTGATATCCTGAAGAAAATTGCAAAATGTTATCACAAGTAAACCAATGAAAAACTCTGTGTAATAAAGAGGAGGCCTTTAGAAAAAAAAATTCTATGCCTTTATTATCTTATTAGTTATTTACTATGATGAAATTTATAACCTAAACAGTTTATTTTAAGCTAGGAGAGTATGGTATGCCTCTTCTCTATTGTGTTCAGACCTTGCTTTTATATGGGACAGACTCCAAATTGTGATCAGATCTTGTACCAGGAACCCAAACAAAGCCTATTAGGTTTCTTCTTCAACAAAGGCCTTACCTTAATTTCTCTAATAGATGCTTCTGTATCAATTGAGACAGAGGTATCCCCGCTGCCTCGGCGAGAAAAGGTTCCACCTAGAGAGGCCAGCGTAGCTGCTGACAAGCTTGATGCAGTTCGGATTCCCTGCAAGTATATATATTTAAAAGTGATGTTTACATGACAGTTTATTATAAATCTTGTCCTTTTGAATCAAAATATAGATGGGAATGATTCCATATGTTTTAAAGAACAGTATTTTCTTGTTTCCTCTTTTCTCCTCATGGACATTTAGTTTGAGATGACGCTACTTGATTGGTTAAATTACAGTTTCTCAAGAGATGCGAATGGCAAAATAGTTTACACACTTTGTTCAAAACTTTATTGTAAACCATTCCAAGTATAAGCCATTCTATTCTTCTAACACTTCTGTATCTTCAGGTACTACTTCTTTTACTCTTGGGGCATGTTAAACATACATATCCTTCAGCCAGAAACAAATGAAATATTCAGTATAATGTGTTCAAAAATATATTGTCAGGGCTTGCTTTTTCGACCAAATAGGTGGGAAAATGCCTCAAACATCCTCATTGTTGAGTCAAGCAACACCATGTTATAAAATGTTACACAAAGCCAATAAAAATATCACGGCAGACTATTAATGGTATTAACAACTTCACCAAATCACATTTTTAAATCTTAGGTGGTATGTTTAGACATTATAATAAGCCAGGCTCACACCCACTGGCTCCCTTACACAGTAAACCTGCCTAGTCTGATCCTCCAACACAAAGTGATGACTTCCTCTATCAGGAACAAGCCAAAGCAAAACAAAAAACAAAACACCCAATAGTTACTTAGGGTAAGAATGTGCAAAATGTTCAGAGCTTGAAATATTTCAAGTCCAAAATGCCTAGTCCTAGTGTTCAGTACTGTTTTCCAAGAACTGTATTCCATTCCAATCCACTGGCTTTGATCCAAATCAAAATAGTGCTGTTTTGAGCACTGCTGCTTCATGTATTGTGCAAGGTTTGAATCCTTTGACCTGCTTTATAAGTTATGATTAGGTTGTTTTTATTTTTTTACCAACACAGTGAGTAAAATAGCACCAACTAATTTCATCTCTGATACTACTGGCTAGGACTAGGTAAGAGGGAAAGGGGGTGAGGGTTGAGAAGAAGCTGAAGTCATTTAAGCATGTATCACAGGCAGATGCTGCTGGGTCTAAGTTGAACAAGGGAGCAAGCTTTTTTTCAATTTCCCATTGTTCCCTACAGTGGAACATTCAAAATGTTTAATATTTTGTTGCGTTCTGAACTCTTGCTGCATTCTGAATGTTGATGCAACCTGGAACATGGCCAACTTGGGATTACCATACCTATTACTTTCATAGACCTAAAGTGAAAATGAGGGAGCAAGGAGTGTATTTCAAGGTCCCATAGTTTCCTGTGGAGAAACACTCAAAATGTTTCAAAGTTTTGTACTATGTGAAACATGGAATATTTTGAATATTCCAACCTTTGTTCAGTTGGAATGCACCCAGCTCAGAATGTTCCAAGAAAAGATTCGGAATACAGCTGTTTTATCCTAAGCTCAAAATAATATTTTTTTCTTTTCACGAACAGACCATTTTTAAAGTTTGTTTATTTGTACTTTTCCATTGGCAGTCTCAGCCAGAAAAAGACTTTATGCCATATTGGGTCAAAGAAAGCTCAAGGGATGACTCAGCCAAATTCTGTGTTATCGGGATACTAAGAATTTGTAATTTAAAATAGTACATGTTAATGTACACACAACCATACCACATATTATTTCTTACCTTTTCAAAGTCTTTTTCAGACCTTTCTTCAACCTAGAGTGAATGAGAAAAAAGAAACCTTAACTTGATAATAAAGTGGCAAGTCCACCAACAGCTTCCCCTGAAAACATATTGAGTGTAACACCATCTACTTGCAAGTTTGGAATAAATCTACATGACTAACCAAAGTAAGTGGCTATGGACTTGAATATTAACAAGGTACTTCTTTTATCATCTGCAAGAGGACCAACATAGGATATTTTTCCCTTACCATTTCAAGAGTGGCAGAATAAACTGCTAATTAAACTAACTTTTAAAAAATTCCAAAACCTGCAGCCAACATTTATAGAAACTGAACCTAAATTTTCCAAGAAGCCCAGTTTTGACACATTTAGATGTCAGAGTAGTTGAAATCTCCAAAGTCATCACTGTGTCTGATCATGTGACACAGAAAAGCCTCATCTTTATCTTTAGCCTGTCCAGAATGAAATGTTTGGGTGAGATTAAAGGGAGAGAAAAAGAAAAGTGATATTGCTGTAGTAGTTTATTACAAACCATCACTTTTCTTTTTCTTCCCCTTTATCCTCACCCATTCTCATGAGGCTTTCCATGCTTCAACTCATGAGTTTCTGAACAGGCAAATGAGCTCGCACGCTCTCTCTCAATATATTCACACACACACACACACACACAGAGAGAGAGAGAGAGAGAGAGAGAGAGAGAGAGAGAGAGATCACACCCCCTCCCTTTCATTTAAGTCAATTTCTTTTGAATTTGTGTATAGTTCCTCCAGGACTATACACAAATCATGTATGTCATCTCACCAGGTTTAATTAATGCTTATGACATCATATTTGGCCTCTTGTGTTAGGATTTCAAGTTCTCTCTCTGCTTCCCATAACTTGTTTATTGGTACAGAAATCTCTGGGATCGTGGATGGTTCCCTCTACGTACCTATGTAAATAGCAAAGTCCATGGCTGAGGAACCCAAATCCTTCTAAATGGTGCTGCCTATATAGGCAGTTATTCTCTTTCAAGATCCTGTTTTCTCTTCTTAGACCATGACCCTCAACTGAAAGGTCTGATGAAAAACTACTTGTGCTCCCAGTTCCTTCACCTGCCTTCCCAAGGCATGTTCTTTGAAGATCTATTCAAGGTCTTTTCTGATAGAGTTGCACATCCCCATGTGAATCAGTAGATAGGGATAGCTATTGGTGAGTTTGAAGTGTCTTGACAGCCTCTCTGTCAATTACTGAATGCAAGCATGTTGAAGACAACACACTTCCCAAAATGTCATATCACATGTTTAGACCTCCATCTTGGTTACATTCCAATATTATTCCAAATAAACAAATGATATTTGTTCAATTCAAAAGTCTAGGATTTCGCAGTAGAGAGAAGATAGATTTACAACCCCTTGAAAACTGACTGAGCAAACTTTTATATATAAATTTTTCAATGCACACATTTGAATTGTTTCATTTCTTGCTCTTAAAAATAGGCGTAAAACAGGTGTAAAGTAGGCAGACAATAGGTCTGGACAAATAGGCGTAAAACAGGTGTAAAATAGGCAGACAACTGAATCAAAAACTAATGTAAACACATATAGGGTGAAACAGATGGCCATTTCCAGATCAAGGGTTGTATAATGGTACTGTAGTTGCTGATCCATGGCTTTTTCTTGGGGAAAAGGGAGCTGTGGTGTTGTATATTTTTAGATTAGAATCCTAAAAGTCACTAAATAATTGAGAATATAACCAGCTGAATAGAAGCAGCATGCAGCTCATATGCTTAATATTGAGGGGAAGTTAGCTAACATTGTACTGTGAGACTTAATTTGAATTTATTTTAAATAAAATGCTTCTTAAGGTAGTAATATCTCACTAGCAATACACGAAGACAAGAGTCTACAATGACAACATTCATCTCTATCCAAGGAATGGTATACTGCTTTAGAGCAGTGGTGGACAATGTTGGACATTTAACAAAGCTGACAAGAATAGGTTGTCTGGAGCTACTGAGACCAAATCAAGACCACAACAGAAGTTTCAGAACTCAAAGCATCCGAAGATAAGGTTGTAGATTGAAAAGGCAGAATGTGCTGTCAGGATAAAGCACTATATACTCTGGTGCTTTTAGTGCTGATCACCTATTGAATGTTCCCTTCTGATATTAAATAAAATTTAAATGCCAGAGATATAGACTTTACACTGACATTGCAGCACATTCAGTGCTGGAACGAGTGAGGAAAGATTGTGGAGATGGAATAACAATGGTGTCAATTGGGAGGGCAGATAAGAGTAGCAGCTGAAGTCTTCTGAGAGCTGGATGGTGCCATGTATAGTTTCCACTTCTTTTTCTTTTCCCTAGATCCATCAGTGTGGATGGAATATTACATTAAGACCTTTGTCCCAAGGGCAGAAATTCAGTATCAAGCAATTTGCTAAGGAGGAGGCAGTGTAAGCCTTTTTTTCCATATCTTTCTTTCAAGAGCTGTCTAGTGTTCAAATCCAGCATTATCAGTACTATCACTACAACCTCTGTTGCTGTAGTTAAAACCTGTCACCAAATTGTCAGAATCTACAGCAATCAAAATATATGTCAACTAGAGGACTGTTTTATTAGTATAGTAAATGTCATTGTATACTTTGATTTTTTCTTAGCTTGCTTTGATTCTGCCATTCTTACTGGTGGGGGGGGGGGAGTGAAAGCAGACAGAACCTGAGGAAGATTGAAGGCCAGGAAGAACATGCGTTATCAGGGTTTGGAATGCACAAGGCCACACATCTGTGACAACCAAAGGTGGTGCCTAGATTAAAGGGGGGACAAGGGGGATAAAAGTAGAGGGAAAATTACACGGGCTTTAGTTTTAGCAATGCTTGGCTTAGAGCTGCATGTATCCTCCAATAAATGAAATCTTTTTTGAATCTGCTTTGGATTTCAAGAGATTTGTCTGTATTGGGGCTTGAACATCGTAGACCTGACATTTTCTAAAACTCCCTAATTCGGATTTTTCCCGAGAAAGCAATTTACTGAGGAAAGTCCAGCAAATCACTATGACCTCCGAGGGGCAGGAGATCCGACCAGAGGAGGAAGAGAAGGAGTTACTGCCCCTAGAAGCCACCATCGCTGAACTGGAGCTTGGGGCAGTTGGTGGAGGTGAGAGGAGGCCATCCCCACCCTTGGAGGTTGAAGAAATTTTCATCCCATCGCAGCCAGTTGAGGCCCAGCTGGTGGTAAAAAGAAAGGACCCAGCCAGACGACTAGCGCAATGATGGAAACCACAGAGCGAAATGGACTTCTGGGAGATGCCTGAGGAACCCCCACCGGAGTTGCCGGACCAGCCCAGGTGGTCGAGAACCATTGGAGGTGTGAAGGGTTTCACGGCACCCCGAGATGAGAGTCTGTACAGGTAGTCCTCGACTTACAACCATTTGTTTAACAACTGTTTGAAGTTACGATGGTGCTGAAAAAAGTGACTTACCACTGGTCCTCACACTTGCAACCACTGCAGCATCCCCATGGTCATGTGGTCAAAATTCAAGCACTTGGCAACCAGCGTGCATTTATAACAGTTGCAGTGTCCTGGGGTTACATGATCGCCACTTGTGACTTTCCCAGGGGGCTTCTGACAAGCAAAGCCAATGGGGGAAGTTGGATTTGCTTAACGACCATGTGATCTGCTTAACGACCGTGGTGATTTGCTTAATGACCATGGCAAAAAGGTAAAATTGGGTACAACTCGCTTAACAACTGCATTGCTTAGTGACGGAAGTTCTGGTCTACTGTGGTCATAAGTCAAGGATTACCTGTACTGTATCACTGATGTGTTTATATCTTTGTATTTTTTTTAATCTGGATCATTAATTATAGTAAAGTATTTGAAGCATGTGTGAGCTGTCCAGTTGTAGAAAGGAGGACATGGATGGAATCCATGATCTGCAAATATTTAACAAATCATAATTCTTTGATGCAGTTCTTGCTGCTGAATCTCCAAGATTAAAAGGCTATTTCCAAAAGGGTGCCTGTAGTGGGATTATGTAAATTCATAAGATTTGATATGACACTGTAAAAATGCTTATGAATGTTTTCCTTCTATTGAAATAATTTTTAAAAGCAGCATTTATTTTCAGTTTTCACAGTCTTCCTTTGCAAGAGTTGTTTACAGTTGAATAGCCACATTCCATTCTCTGCTTCCTCCTCCCTTTGTCCACTTGACCAAGAAACAACACGGCCTGAGTTACTTCAAAGTGAACTCTTTTTCTATTGGAAAGGTTTGCAAGCTGTAATATTGGCATAATATATGCATAATATCTCTATTTTTAAACATTCTACCTACTTTTTATTTAGAGATAAGTAGAACCTAAACATATCGGTCAGCTCTACCTATTTCAGATTCGTACTGGTTCTTGTGCTGGGACTGGTAGAACCCTGTCTTCCCTGCTAACCTGGTCCACTTCAAAGAGACTTCAGGCTCCCCTTGAGCTAACACATCTTCATTTGTATAACACTGTCCAGTCCATCTAATGTTTACCAGCCAACACTGCTCTTTACCAAAACCAACAACTCCTCCACAGTAGCCATCCACCTCCCTCCTCTTCCAATTCCACCTTCCTAACGGACATTTTGTGTTGAGTCTCCACTTTCATTGCCAGCTCCAAAGACACCCCTCCTTTTTCTATCTGTGGGAAACTGTTCCATCTACCCTACTCTCAGGCTCTACTTATCAGTTAACTACAACAAAGTATCTGTGTGCCTGAATGTCTCCAATGAAAATGAGAGAGAGATGGCCTCCTTGTAGGCTATCACAATGCTAATCAGTTACTTTTGCCTATTTTGCAAAGGTTTGAGAATATAGCCAGGAATCTATAATGTGCTGTTACCCTAAGCAAGGGAAGCTCAAAGAGTGTCCTTCACAGCATATAGCTTCAACCCTAACAATAATCCAGTGAGAACTTACACCTAAAAGAACAGAGTGTGGTTTTTTCTGCAGCTAGACAAAGTTTAAATAATAAGTAAATGTAATTGTGGACCCACTGCCTAACAGACCAATCCCCAAATGACCAAGGCCTAGTTTGTGCTGAATCCAATGCCCAACCAGCTCAGACAGGAAATAAATGTTTGGAGTTCCCATGCAATTCGATATGCAGAAAATTGTTTAGTACTACTCTCAGTCTACACCTTTCCAATGGCTAGCTGCCAGGAAATAAGTTTAAAGAAGCAATAGTTGAGATCAGAGAAAATCCAAGTCCGAAACACAGCAACAGGATATTCACAGGCAAGAGCTGAGTTTCTGACAAACCTTGCCCCAAAGGGAATGACAGCAAAAAAGAATCCATGCTGAGTCTCCACCTAGTGCATAGCTCAGACTCATCAAACAGTGGCTGCAGAATCTACTCTTCTGTTCACACTCATGTGCTCTTTGGCTAGTCTCTCAAATCTGCAAAGTTCCTGGATCTTCATAAAATGCCTCTGCCTAAGTCTAAGTGGCTGAACCTATGAATCCAAGTTACTTTTCGTAGATGTGGGTGAGGGTCCTGTACATTTGCTGGGACTGTCAAAAGAGTGCAGCTGTTAGCTCCAATACTACTGAAATCTCTATTCCAGCAACAGGACCTCTGGCTCCTCTTCCTCTCCATCCTTCTCATCTGAATACATGACTATATTATCATATATACATGACAGAATGCAGGACTATAACATTATCATTCAGCATTGGAGACATCTCCCTAATTTGGCTGGGGCTTGTATATGCTATCAACCCTACTCTTTTTTTCAGTCTTCTGACTGTATTTCACCGTAGCAGACATTTCTTCTGACAAAACAGTTTGAGCAGAACCTTCATCTTAATCTCAGTTTACCAGTATATGTTTATATACTATTAAGCAAAACATAAAAGAAAAACTATAAATGAAAAAATATTTAAACCTATGTAGTTTACTTGTAAGAATACAGGTATCCAAACATGTGGGTAACATAAGGAAACAAATACCACCTGATTTAGCTGACCAGATATGGAAAACTGTGGACTAAAAAAATTGTCATTATAACTGCTCTAAGAATGTAGTTAAAAATCCAGCTTACAGCTACCAGAATCATCCTATATAGCAACAGTAAGCCTTTACCAGTCAAGCACAAGAGGCCTGGATCAGCAAGCTTATGAAATCCAATATTTGCAAAAAGTATAAACATATTTAGAAACTTCTCTGACATGGAACAAGCAAGCCAATTAGAAATCAGTAACTAAGGCTATGGAATGGAATATGAAAATAGGCATGGCTGGGCAGAATCTTGAATAAGTCATTTGCCATAACAGAGTTTTTTACATTATTATTATTGTTGTTGTTGGTTGCACACTCAGCCAGCTGTTTAGACTGGATCTGGCATTTTTATCTACCCAAGGATCTGGAATAGGCAGATGTTGTCTGATGGTGTTAAAGGTATCACCGCAGGATATAAGCTGTTCCAAGTAAACCTGCTTTTTGGAATTGACTGATGGTGATTTTGTCAATGCCAATGGTCTTCAAGTGATACTCCAGATGTTTTGGGATTACACCCAAGGCGCCTATTACTATTGGTACTATCTTTGCTTTGCAGTCGTTCACCTGGGCAATTATAGTCATTAGATACAGTACTGTGCAAAAGTTTTAGGCAAGTGTGAAAAATGCTGTAAAGTAAGAATGCTTTCAAAAATATATATTGTAATTGTTTATGTTCATCAATTTACAAAATGCAAAGTGAGCAAAGAGAAGAGAAATCTAAATCAAGTTAATATTTGGTGTGATTACCCTTTGGCTTCAAAACAGCATCAATTCTTACACTTGCACACTTTGTACTCTTACACAAAGCCAGGGATCTTGTAGGATTAGAGTCAGATGTATGATTAACCAATTATACCAAGCAGGTGCTAATGATCATCAATTTCATATGTAGGTTGAAACACAGTCACTAACTGAAACAGAAACAGCTGTGTAGGAGGCTTACAACTGGGTGAGGAACAGCCAAACCCTGCTACTAAGGTGAGGTTGTGGAAGACAGTTTCATGTCACAGGTCATACACCATGGCAAGACTGAGCACAGCAACAAGACACAAGGTAGTTCTACTGCATCAGCAAGGTCTCTCCCAGGCAAAAATTTCAAAGCAGACTGGGGTTTCAAGATGTGCTGTTCAAGCTCTTTTGAAGAAGCACAAAGAAACGGGCAATGTTGAGGACCACAGACGCAGTGGCCAGCCAAGGAAACTTAATGCAGCAGATGAAAGACACATCATGCTTACTTCCCTTTGATATCGGAAGATGTCCAGCAGTGCCACCAGCACAGAAACCAGTGGGACCCAGGTACACCCATCTACTGTGCGGAGATGTCAGGCCAGAAGTGGTCTTCATGGAAGAATTGTGGCCAAAAAGCCATACCTCCAACGTGGAAACAAGGCTAAGCGACTCAACTATGCACAGAAACATAGGAACTGGGGTGCATAAAAATGGCAGCAGGTGCTCTGGACTGATAAGTAAAAATTTGAAATACTTGGCTGTAGCAGGAGGTAGTTTGTTCGCCGAAGGGCTGGAGAGCGGTACAATAATGAGTGTCTGCAGGCAACAGTGAAGCATGGTGGAGGTTCCTTGCAAGTTTGGGGCTGCATTTCTGCAAATGGAGTTGGAGATTTGGTCAGGATCAATGGTGTCCTCAATGCTGAGAAATATAGGCAGATACTTATCCATCATGCCATACCATCAGGGAGGCGTATGATTGGCCCCAAATTTACTCTGCAGCAGGACAACCCCAATCATACAGCCAATGTCATTAAGAACTATCTTCAGCATCAAGAAGAACAAGGAGTCCTGGAAGTGATGGTCTGGCCCCCTGGTCTCAACATCATCGAGTCTGTCTGGGATTACATGAAGAGACAGAAGGATCTGAGGCAGCCTACATCCACAGGAGATCTGTGGTTAGATCTCCAAAATGTTTGGAACAACTTACCTGCCGAGCTCCTTCAAAAACGGTGTGCAAGTGTACCTAGAAGAATTGGTGCTGTTTTGAAGGCAAAGGGTGATCACACCAAATATTGATTTGATTTGGATTTCTCTTCTGTTTGCTCACTTTGCATTTTGTAAATTGATAAAGATAAACAATTACAATATATATTTTTGAAAGCATTCTTACTTTATAGCATTTGTTCACACCTGCCTAAAAGTTTTGCACAGTACTGTACACAGCTGGAATAATGGACTGGACTCAAACAGAACTAGAATCCCTGGATAGGAAGACCAGAAAAATAATGACAATGAATCATGCCCTTCATCCACGCAGCAATGTTGACAGGCTCTACTTACCAAAGAGCATAGGTGGGCGTGGAATGTTGCAAGTACACCAGACAGTTGAAGAAGACAAAAGGGCATTGGAAGAATATCTGAAGGACAGTGAAGAAGATGCACTGGAGCTAATACACCATGAGGGCTTACTGAATACTGAAGAGACCAACTGGCTTAGAAGAAAAACCAAATGAAGAATAGAAAAGAGATATGGCAAGGCAAAGTATTACATGGGCAGTACACATACACACACACACACAAACTACCAGGCAAAGCAGAAAACAACAAGACCTGGCAATGGCTAAGAGCAGGAAAGTTGAAGAAAGAGACAGAGGGGCTAATTCTGGCTGCACAAGACCAAGTCTTAAGAACAAATGCATACAAAGCCAGACTTGAGAAGACAGCAAGTGATAGCAAATACCGCCTCTGCAAAGAAGCTGAAGAAACAGTGGACCACCAACTTAGCTGCTGCAAGATTGCACAGACTGACTACAAACAATGTAGTGATGTTAACCTCTCCCAGTCTATTGCCATTGACCAGCAACTGTGTCTTCCGCTGTGCCACTGATCTTTGTACAAAGCTTCTGATATTTTTATTGATTCCTGCTATTTCTAGGCACTTGATTACCCATGTGGCAGGAAGTCGAATGCCTTCTTGTAATCAATCCAAGCTACATTCAAGTTGGTCTTCCTTCTCTTACAGTTTTCCAAAATGGTCTTGTCAATTAGGAGCTGATCTTTTGTCTCCCTGCTGTTTGGGTGGTTTCCTTTCTGCTCAGATGGAAAGAGCTCATTTTCAACTAGGTGCTATTGGACTGCATCAACTACCATACCAGTTAGCAATTTGAAAGTTGTTGATAAGTAGGTAATTGGCCTGGTGCTGCTCCTTTTGCTGGATTTTCATTATCAGATAGATTTTGCCAGATGTTAACCAATCTTCAATTTTATCTCCTTGCAGTATGTTATTAAACTGCTTGGCAATGAGTGGGTACAGAGCACTCAGATGTTTCAACCAAAATCCATGCAGTTCATCTTCACCTGGTGCTGACCAATTCTTGATATTCCTTGTCCTCTTCTCCATCATTGCTGCTGTCATTACAAGTTCTTTCATTTCAGCTTCTTTTTTATTCTTATCTACCTCCTGCTGCATTCTTCTTTAATTTCTTTGGGTTGTCCACAAAGAAGGGGACATAGCTGCACCGAGAACTGCACCCAGAACTGCACTGTTTCTTCTTTGTCAGGTGTTGACTGGTTTGTGGCAGTCTCTCCATTGATGGATTGATAGAAATGTTTCTGATTCAGCTGAAATTGGAGATTCTGCCAGTAGTGTGCAATTTGAGCTTCGTATGCTGATCTTTTCGGCTATGGGTATTATTTGCTGCTTTATTATTTCCAGTGCTTCCTTTATCTTTTTCATTTCTAGATGATATTTCTTGATCAGGTATTCTTTGGTCTTTTTGTTCTTCAACTTCTTCTCTTTCGTCTGTTCTAGCTTGCTTGCATCTGATCTTAACATGCCGATCTTATTTTCCAACCTGATCTTCCATTTTGGTGGTGCACTGTTTGGCTTTTTTTCTTGTTTGCTGATTTTGCATCCAAGGTATTCAGTTATAAGTGCAGCCATGCTGTACATCAGTGGGTTTGTTTTTTGCAGGGAGCTGGTGCTTATATTTGATATTACAATATTGGCATCGTTTAATACTTGTGCTAGCTTTTTCTTTGTAACAAGCTTCAATGCAGGCAACCTTATTCTGTTCTCTTTGTGCTATTCTAGATGCTCAGTTATTCTTTGTTTCAATTCCTTGTAGTTAGAAGGCTTTGTTCTTTCTGAGGAGAAGTCTGTGCTACTTCTGGCAAGGCTTTGATTTCTTTGCAGTTCTTCCAATTCTACTGCTGTGAATACTTTATTTTGTGTTATAAATCGACGTTGATCTGCTAGCCTCTATTCTGTTATTTCTGATTCTGGATGTTGTTCTTTCTAGAACTGGTGCATTCTTTTCAGATAACCTCTTCTTGTTGGACTTGATTTGTAATAGCAGATCATTATTTCTTTGTTTTCAGTCTTTGTATATTTGTGAGAGTAAACAACTTTTCTTCCAGTAGTTCTACAGCTGCTGGCCCTGGTTGCTCAGCTAACAGTCTTGAATCCTGTAGCCCACTTGTCACCAGTTGTCCAGGAATTAGAACACCTAGCATGGTCCTTGTTGACCTGGGTGACAACTGATCTGGTATGGGTTTCTGTAAATTGCATCTCACCATATTATTTATGGGAGAGACTCTCTTCGTCTGGTTCATTTGATGAGACCTGTTCAGTATGGTTGAATCTCTGGCATAGCTCTCATCCTCCTTGGAGCACACAAGCCCCACAAGCACATCAAGATAGTGCCTCACTGGGGGATGATGATGATGATGATGATGATGATGATGATGATGATGATGATTCTTTCTTTCTTTCTTTCTTTCTTTCTTTCTTTCTTTCTTTCTTTCTTTCTTTCTTTCTTTCTTTCTTTCTTCCTTCCTTCCTTCCTTCCTTCCTTCCTTCCTTCCTTCCTTCCTTCCCTTCCCACCCACCCACCCACCCACCCACCCACCCACAACAGCATGTAATAGCATGTAAATAGCATATAATAATAGCAAAGTGATATAATGAGTTATGATGGCTAAGAACTGAAACAAACTGCAGAGAAATAAAAAGAAGGTATTAGCAGACTGTGAAAAATGTCAATACTTTTGAGGAAATACTAAAACAAAGCAAGCAAGCAAGCAAACAAAAAAGCCAAGACATTAAAATACAACCCAGTGAGGACTTGAGCATGTTCAGTGACCAAAGAATGGTGTGGGGATGCAGGTGAGAAAACCAGGGTAGTGAGAATGAAATGAAATACTTTGAGAGGTAGCACTGCTGGCTGAACAAGATCATTCTACATTGCAAGACTATTATTTTTGCTTTTACCCTGAACCCACTACTTTATACTAATATAATTACTAGCCAGCTTGTCCACATGAAAGTTTGTAAACATGATCACATCTGACTCTTCATTTCTTAATAACTATTTCAAAAAATAGCAGGTCTATTTGGAACCAAGCTGAATGAAACAAAGATATCTATTAATCTATTAATATCATATCATACATAAAACCTATGAAATTAAGAATACAACCCCCCAGCTGTAGTATTAACCACCTAGCTAGCCAAGATGGCCAGCCATACGTTGTGATTTAATCTGAATTCATTTAATAATTATATACTTCAATGTTCTGTAATGTAGAGGAAGAAAAGCTTTAATAATGACAAAGAAAAGGAAAGTGTGAAGAGATGCTCACCACAGGACTTGCACGAGCAGAACTAGTTCTAGAAGATGCCCGAGATTCTGAGCCAAGGTAGCAACTGTATTCTGAAGGCTGTGCACATACACACAAAAGAATGCATCAAGGAGAGATGAAAGGAAGAACAATTAGAATTGCATAGAGCAGAAAGTTGGCAAGCATTTCTCATAATAGGATGACATAAGCATACATACATACGCTCTTGTACTGCAAACCATTAAAAAGGAGCAACCATAAATTAATTTTCTTTAAACAATTTTGTTAGCCTACTGTTGGATCATGACTCAATGTTTCCACTCATTCCTGCAAGATTGGTTTCAGATAAAAGCTGAGTTTTTATCAGCTTCACAGAAACTGAGTTGTGATTTCTATATGGTTCCATCTGTATTCTTCCCAATGTTCTGGCTTTTCAGAAGGATTCATTCTTGATTTAGTCCTTCTGTCAGAGCAGTGGCCAAACAACCGAGAAAACTGTCACTGTTTCACATCACATCCAAACTGAGATGATTGCTTTGTTTTTTTCCTAATAAGCAAGATTTGGTTTAGAACACTAGCTGGTTAGAAGAGAAACAAACCAGGAATTGTTTGTTTGGCTCCATTACCCTGGAGCCTGTAATTTCACTAGGAATTCCATTGTCAGGGGCAGGTTGCAAAGGTAAAAGGCAAGGACGAAGAAAAAGATACAGATCGAGAACTTGCTAAACAATTGTCTTGGTAAACAATGTAACTGAAAAACCCAACTGCATTATAAAGAACAGTGTCCAAATTCTGAACAAGAAAATATTACTGGCAGCTACACTTATAACCAATATTCCACTAAGAAGAAGAAATAAGGTCACAAAGCCAATTTAACAAAACATGAACTAAAAGCACTACAGCAAGATTCCAAGTATTAAAGATTTTGTCCTACAAAAATGAATGCACTTTTAAAAACAGAACCAGAAAAGAATTTGTAGATTTATCTGAAGATTCAGAATTACCAGCAGCAGGAAAAAATAAATGAAATTAAAAGAAAATGGGAACAGATTTCCTATTGTAGTGTAAGGCAAAGATGAAAACCACCATCCCCACTCCAACATATTGTGAAGCTGTCTTTGTTTTTCTGAATTGTCAGAAAGCATGCAAAATGAAAATGAGATTAGATTTTTTTGTGGTTGTGGCTATGTTCCTCCAATTCTTTTATACTCAGTACCTTGGATTTATTATGCAATCCTGTTGAACAAATGCAAATCTTTTCACATATTTTCAGATTCCGATTCTGTCTGATCTGATTACTACACGGAATCAGAAACTGGGATCAGATTAAGGACAAAACAAATATAAATACATCAAGAAAGGACCAGAAACATGGCCCTTAATTGGAATACAAGTCAAGATCCTAAGTTAAGCAGTACTGTTTATTAGGATGGCCTAATTTTAATAAATTGCAATGTGGCCCCTCTCAATTAAGGGACACTATCCCACCAATGAAAAATACTTATATCAATTAATTTTAAGCCTGACCTAGCATGTATCCATACATCAGTATATAACCAAAATCCTCCAAATAGTAAAATTTTTAGATCACATTCTAGAAGACACAGTCACAGACACAGAAACACAACCATGAGGAGATTACACCAATATATAGTAAAGTAAGTCTTAAGGCATTCCAGAAACTGAGATACAAGATAAAATTTGAAGATGCTATTTTACCTTTTTTGTAATAAAGACCTGTTCCTATATTTCAATCTCTTCAGCCAATGAAGAAACTGTCTTAGCAATAGTTGACATATGCCAATTCTGTGGAGGCATGCATCTATCTATCTGTTTATCTTGGGGGAAAGTTTGTTGCCCATAAAAAAGCCTCTGGATTTTGAGGCAACGAATCATCCTGGACTAAGACAAAAGATTGTGGTCTGCCTTGGGTAACCACTGAGTTGGCAAGAATAAGATCAAGATGGTGCTTTGGAAAAATAATGCTGAAGAAACATCTAAAACATTATTCAATTTGCTCATGGGAAGAATTGGATTATTCCTGCTAGAAATTCAAAGTTTTCAAATCTTGAATTACATCAAGTTTACACCTATTAACTAGTAACAAAGGCTATGACTATTAATTTCCTATAGCTCAATTTGGGGAACATGTTAAGACATGGAAAAGGTTTGGAAAAAAAAAAAAAAACAAACTAGAGTCTCTGTGCTAAACAAATCATGGAGAGAGCCATCCTGTTTGGACAAAAAGAAGAAATAAGCACAGACTGAAAAGTGTGCCTTGTGAACTAGCAAGCTTATTCATTTGGTTTGAAACTATATTATACTTACTATACTGTTCACTATCAATGAAATAATGACCTATCATGAAAAACATAATGCTTTTGCTTTTCAGTAATAGCAAGCAAATAATTTTGCCTCCCAAAGACAACCCCCCCCCACCAAATGCGACAAAATATAAGGTTACATATGCATAAATCATATTTACAAGATCACAGCTTTTCTATCAAATCATTAAACATTATGTTTGGAGACAATGATCAAATTGCCTACAATTTCCAAAGGAAAGAAACCAATATTGACAACGATAGAAATGTCTATGGACATTTAGTCATATTACTAACCCTGAAGCTTCCACGGCTATACACTGAGATATGTTCATCTTCATCTGAAGCCTAAGAAAAAGCAAGTAAAGAATGTCACCAGAGACAGTTTTAAAAGGTATGTGTTTTACATACTGAGCCAGTAAAATGAAAAAAGTCCTCAATCACATAAATTAGTCCTGAACATGCCATATCCATTCAAAGAAAAACAAGCTTTAGAAAAACGACTTAAGCATCATTAGCTTACCATCCTTTTTACAGGCAACTAAAAAACCTCTAGCTAAAGCTAAAAGAAATGTATATTACTGTCTAGCATCTACCAAAGCTCTTGTTGTTAATTAATTACGATTACTAAGCATATGCATCAATTTTAGCCGTGTTTGAGAGAGTACATCAAAATCATACGTGCTTTCTTTTGCATGAATCCCTTCACCATTATTACTCAGCATTATATGTAGTTCTTTCAACAGTAATGATGCTCATTACTGACTAGAATGGCATTTAAGCTTGGATTTGAAAGCAGGGCTTGACAGCATTTTTTTCATAATGGTTTAAGTATGAATCACTGATAGCCTACACCACAATGTAAATTTAACCATGTTAAAACTAGAGAAAACCTGTGCAAGAAACTAAGTAGTCCTATCCTCCTTTCCAGTTTAAATTTAAAGAAACAATGGTTTTGCTTTAATTATTTTCCAAAGAAGATGAATATGGTTCAATCTAATTATTCATTTTAAAATAAACGTTTCTTATAAAACACAAATAATACTAACCGAGGCATTTCTTCTGGATTTATGGGAGTAACGCTCATTGTCTTCCTACCAAACCAGGAAGAAGAAAAGGGAAAAGAGGGAAGATGTAGAAGCGTGAGCTGATATTACAAAAGATCATAGAAGCTTGGAAAGACAGCACAGAATATTTTATTATATAAGAGTTCTACCCCACTTAAATCTAATTCTCCTATATGGAAAGCATTGCAATCTTACATGTTTAGAGGTTAATTTGGCAGACATATGGAAACTTAAATCCTTTACTACAAGAATATAATTTTTGTTTTAGTTCCACATCAGAATCGTTCCTTCTTGAATTACTTCTCAGCCTTTAGTTGAATTGATTAATAAATACAATATAGCTATAACAGATCATGCCCTAGGAACATGGGGTGGAGGGGTTGCCTTCAAGTCAATGTTGACTCGTGGCGACTGCCTGGAGAAGTCCCTGCAGTTTTCTTGGCAAGACTTTCAGAAGTGGTTTGCTCTTGCTTGCTTCCTAGGGCTGAGAGAGAGGGACTGGCCCAAGATCACCCAGCTGGCTTTGTGCCTAAGGCAGGACCAGAACTCATGGTCTTCTGGTTTCTACCCTGATGCCTTAACCACTACTGCAAACTGGCTCTCTAGGAACACTACCAATTATTGAAAGAGACATCCCATTTTTCTCCTGGATTTCTTTACAATATGTTTTTATTTTTTAAAAAATCATTTTTTTGGAAAACAGATACAATAAGACTTTGAATTTTTTTTCTTATAGGGACATTGTATGAGCTTTGAGATACTTTTAATATATACCTAGTTGCATTACTGGTTATGTTTTTTTGAAAAATAAAAAAAACAACCTTTTAAAGTTGACACAAATATATCAGTAGCCTTGGTCATATATTACAAATGATACTATCTTTGATTAGTCATTCTGCATGACCTAGTTTTTAAAAAGTTTGTTAAGCATCTGATAATATTAAATTATTAACTGACATTCTGGATACATATTCAGCAAAACATTGGCGGTCTCACTGGATGCAGAAAAGGCCTCTGATGCAGTGCAGTGGAAATGTTTGAAGCAAGTCAAGCCTAAATATGGATTTCCTTCATTTCTGTACTAATTAGATACTGACTTCTTTTTCTTCAGTTATTACAAATGTAATTATCTCTTCAAAAGTATCTCATGGAACACATCATGGATATCCTTCATCTCGCCTTATTTTTAATTTGGTATCTCAACTATTGGCCTGCTTTATTGAACAAGCAGAGGTCACTTCAGCTATGACAGTGGTTAAAGTAGGATATAAGCTGCTATTATATGCCAATTATATATTATGAATTATTGATAATTATTTTCTATGTCAAAAATTAAATATATTATGTAACCGTTTGCTAATTTCTTAGGTTATTTAATTGAAAGTAGTACACATATAAACTCTACTGTTTCTATGAAAATGTGTAATAGTTGGGTTTTCAATTGTTGCTTGAATTCACTTAAATATCTAGGAAGAGGGGCAAAAAATTTTTAATTTGTGAATGTAAATATATCAAAAATTTTGTCCCAAATAAAAATAATCATAGATTATTAAAAATCCCACTGAGTTTATGGGGAAAGAAAAATTATAACAATTATTTTTTTTAATGAAACACAGATAATCAAGTAAATAAGCCAGTATAGGGACAATTAGAAAGTTATTATGTTATGTCTCTGGCACTATGGCAGAAGCTTGGCTTCATTTTTAGCCACAATTCTATTATACTTCCAGCATTAAAGACTGCAACGCACATCTGGAAGATATTGGATAGAAGTATAATTTCAATCTTTGCAAATTTATTCAAACATTCAATACAGTAAATAAATTTCTTCAGATTTATTCAAATTCAAACATTGCAAATTTATCCTCTGCGATAATCCCAGTTTGAAAATTGCAGATAAATCTCTTTTGGTTTTGGAAGTTATGGGCTATTAATGGGAATATTAATAGTTTAGATCATCTTACTGACCAATTAAGTTTTTAAACCTTTTGAGCTTTGCAAGTGGAATCTGAATTGCTTAAAAGTGCAGAAGAACAGCTTATTCAAATAAAATATATCTATATTTCACATTTGGTTAAGTTGCATAAGTAGTAGCTATCTCTTGAACTACTACTAGTATTTGAATATGCTTTTGATTATTCTAAGTCTGCAGTATTTTTAATATACAGTTAAGGGGGATCATCCAAATTATCTGCAAGATCTCTGTAACAAAGTGTTGGAATATTCCATATTAATACATCAAACAAATTATTAGAAGAATATTGAGTACCTTTCTTTTGATCTTAACATGATACTAATTTAACAAAAGATATTTTCCCATTTATTGGACACCTCAGAATATGGTTTCAAGACATGAATGTACATTTGAAATATATACCAAAACCATGGTATATCACAATATGAATAATTATGGATTTACTGAGCATCTGGGGACAACAACAGCAACCTCTTTGATTTTGGAAAGACAGCACTGCCCCAGATTTACATTCTGGATCACTGACATGTTTGCTTTATGTTGAAGAACTGTCACTTGATTGATGTAATAGAAAGGCTGATCAATATTATTCTACATGATCAAACTGCAACAATGGGTTTAAAGGCTGGGCTGAAAATTTCTTATACATAATACATTTTCATTCCCTTTTTACTCTTTTTTTAATTTATGTCCTTTTTCTCCTTGCTCCTTTAAAGCAATAAATAAATAATAAAAGCACAAAATCTACTTAGATTCAACAACACTGCACTTGAGAACAACAACAAATGCAAAGAACGATAATTAGTCATTATTAGGTTCACTGGCACCCTGGACCTCCAAAATGTGTAAGAGGAATACACACACACACACACACAGACAAAAAAACTAAACGAGAGGAGAAACACCTAAAACAATGAACAGGTATGTCATCCAGTGGCACTGTTTAGGGTCAGCAACATTCAGTTGGGAAATGAAGAATTAGATTAACAGCCACAGGTTACTGTGACTTATTTTCCAACAGAATTGCTCATATTCACCATACTAGTTAAGTCCAGGTGGTGAAATCTCAAGGTCACCTGGGATTAGGTGGGTAGGGTTGCCTATGGGTAGGGTTGCTCTGCCAAATGTGGGCTGGATTTTGTCTCTCTGGCTTATTCAAGTTGCTAGGAAAATGACAAGAAGCTGCATTCAAGATGTAGAGGGGTGATCTGGATGAAGGTCATATCATCTTTCTGGTCTTGCAAGATCTCTGGTTCTGCTGGATGGGAAAAGTGTAGAATTCTTTGTCATATCAAACCATTTGCTGGCACTCAATACCATTGCTCATGATTCCCTTCATCACTTTTTGCAAGCATAAGGGAGCCTATTTTACTGTAATTCCATTCCTGAAGATCCAGCTTTCTATTTAGATGAAACCACAGGAGAAGATTTGGGGTGAGGTATCATCAGTTATATCTCTTTACCCCAGGCCAAACAGGGATGGCAGTCCTGACCCAATGCCTGGGGGCTATGAGGGACTGGATGGGACAAAGCAGGATCAAGTTGAATCCCAACAAGACAGAGTTGCTGTCTGTCCCGAAGCCTTCAGGCTTTAAGCTAGTTCTCTCTCTGGCTCAAGACAGGGGTGTGAGATCCACATCTATAAGTGCCAAGCAACAGACCTTCTGCTTTAGGCAGAAACTCACCTAGTTTCAATAAGGTTCAACACCTACTAGAAGTGGCCAACATAATGATAAACTGACTGAGATGCTTGCCTATAAAGGAATTGAAGTAGATACTCAGATGTTTAGAATTCTGATATTGGTATTTGGTGGTCTACTTTACAGATCAATATTCTACCTCAACAGACGGAAAAGGCTTTTCACAAGATTTTCCTTGCCAAAACCATGAGGCTCAAGTCATAACCAAAAGAAACGTTCTGTCCAATTCATCTTGTGTTCACATGAAAAGGTTTCTCCATATTGTAATGCTATTTTAGTTCCTACCTATAAGTAGCTTCCCTATATGGAATACTAACTATATTTTAATATGAAAGGAGCCCTTGATAACACTGGTAATTTGCTGTTAGAAATTGCTGAAGATGACCAGACATAGAGCACAAGAATTAGTATACCTTTCAGCATATCCTCACTTACTCAATTTTCATAATATGGTTTTACCTAGTCTTTTCTCCTGTCCAAAACTGATTCTACATTTCTTAGATACTAGGAGATCTATTCCCCATCATTCTGTCCTAATTTATTTCAAGAAAAAGAGTTAGCAAAAAATGGGAATGAGTAATGCTCCATGATTTGATTTTTATAGAATGCCTGGGTTTTTAATCATGACAGGAAGTAGTACTGTGCATGCTTCAAAAATGATTGAGAGGAAGTGCTTTGACCTCAGGTGACCATAGCACCTCCCTGCTATTCATTAAAGCAGAGTTAGTTTGATCTTTTTCAAACTCATATGGAAGCCTGAAAAAAGATGGGCTGCTGTCTACTGAGGTTTGGGTACATGCTCACTCAAGGACCAGAACACTTCCTCTCAATCACTTCTGAAGCATGCACAGCCTCATTAGGATACAAGTTCTCTAAACACACTTGCACTGATTTAGCATTCCACATTACAGGGTAAATGTTCCCAGTTGAGATCACACCTCTTGCCCTTGGAGACATGCTTCCAGGACCATACATAATGGATTGGGTTACATAACTGGGCTATCCTATTTTTCCTCTATTTTTAAAGCTTTTTATTGCTCTTATTGCTTTGTTTAATGTTGTTCATTACAAAGGATTACAAATAAACTGACACAGTCCAACGTTGTACTTTGTGGGACTACTAGGAAGCCTGCTTGCTCTGCTTGTGAGAGAGTTACACAACTTCTCCTGAAAGGCAATGAATGTCCCTGTCTACAAGCTCCAGAGAATGGTCCCATCCCTTAGTAAAGTTATAAAAACAGAAATCTATGATAAGAAATTTCCAGTTTTTCAAAACTAGGAGCTGAATACATCCTGAATTGTTCCTCTCTAAGACATTATGTTTCAGTCTTACAGAACTTATTATTCTCTCATTTGAACTGTCCAGTTGGTGAAAGATTCTAGAAAAAACAAAATGTTCTGATTTTCTTGATCTATAAGAAATCAAATGATGAATAACTTGGCAAACCTATAAATGAATATTGTGCTGTTAAATCCTCTTTGGCCTAACAATCTCAGTAACTGTTAGGATAGATATTTTTCAGCAATATTACTAGAATCCAGAAAATTGTTTTGGGTTAAATAGTTTCTAAGCATCAGCATTCCCCAAACTATCAGTCCTTTAAGTATGGGAAAACAGTTAATAACTGGAGTTCAGAAATATAAATATTTGATAATACTGGATTTTTAACAAAGCCTACCATCCACTGCTCGATGTCACCAAACTTTGTACCCAGACCGTAGTATTTCTATGAATAGAAGAGGAAGGAAAGGTGAGAAGTATTGAATATACAAATTTAAGACACGTCACCTCTAGAGATTTTGCACTGATTGCTTCGAAATGCTTGATTTAATACAATGTTAATGTACCACAATCACAAAGGAGTTTTATATGTCTGTCCATACTGACTGGGTCTATTGCAATTGACATTCTCTTCTAATCAAGGTAGGACCAAAAAAAATCTTAAATGAACAAACTTTGAAAGGAACACTTCAATTTTCTTGAAATTCAGAGCAGGGTTCAACATACCAAACAAGTATTTAAGCTAAAATGGCCATAGCATTTGCTGTAGCAGCAGCAGCATCCTTTTTTAAAGAGTACTGAAGTACATATCTAATTCAGCTACCTGAGCCATTAAGAAAAGGCAACATCACCTGGCTAAAAGATATGCACTAGAAATTTAAAAGGAAATGGCAGACCTTGCAGTCAGAGCTTGTTTCTTTTCTCAAGACATGATTAGGTCAAGTTCTTTTTGTGCCCAGTGTGACACTAATACTTTGCAGGTTCAAATGTACAGAAAAAGCACAGCATGAGCAATATGCAATATATCAATCCCTGAAACTTCCACAAGATTAGAGAGTCTACAAACTAACTGTAACAAAGGAAGGCATTATGGTCACAATCTAAACCATAAGACATGAGGATAAAAGAGAGGATGGGGGAAGATTAGCCAGAGGTGATCCTTCAAGTCCAAAGGATATGGAGTTATTGTGAGCAGGCTAAAAGATAAAAAAAGAAGTACAAATATTTTAGAGAGAGAAATGTCATTAGCAGTGATCTACAAAAAATAAAATTTTAAATGGATTATGGTGGAAACTTAGTTTAACCAATAATCTGAACATGTAAACCCAAGACATAACACAGAATGAGAGAACACAGATACCAAGGGGAAGAGACTGGCAGATTAGAATGGAAAACATTCTGAATAGAGTGCATGTTCACGCCTGTGCGTTTACAGGAAGTGAAAGGAATTCAACACTGTTTTGAAAAATAAACATGCATGAAAGACCATGCTCCATTCTTGTTCTGCACATCTGCAGGAAGAGGATGGGGGGGGAATCTATTCTGCCTTAAAGTACCTCTAAAACCTACTAACACTATGTTGCTAACTTCTGTAATACTAATGTTATTTGTAGCAAACACTAACTGTAAGTCATAGTAAATGCTCACTGTTTAAAATCACTGAGGCATAAATTTCATTTTTTCTCAAGTTTATCTTAGCAAAGATGCAAACTGCTTAAAGACAGTGAAATAGTAATGAAATGATGAGACTTCATAATAGGGCATTATGTGAAGTACATTTTATGCTCAAAGCAGCTTGCAGGGCAGCTCGAGAGTAATGGCCCAAAGCAATCCAGGGAGTTTCCATGGTTGGGGGCGGACTCAGCCCTGAGTCTCCCCAGGCCTAGTTTAATACCTTAATCATTACCTCATTATGAAATTACTGAATATCTTTAACACATGTACAAGTATATAATGAGGATAAGGGTGAGAAAAAAACAACTGCAAAATATAGTGGTTGTTTCTTTCATTTCATCAGCAGCAGTTTCCTGAGCGAAATTAACTGGGCTAGAAGGTAAATAACCACAAATTGCTCTTGAATGAGGTAGCAAGCAAGCATGTTGTTCTCAGAAGCAAATATTTTTAAATAATGCATAGGAATGAATAGAAGCAATTATTTGCATTTTTCTTCCATATCAGTAACTGTTTTACACCAATTAAAAAAACCTATTTTTAAAGGAAAACATTTGTGATCACAATAAGAAACAGAACCGAGGTAGTTGAGGAAGTCTGATCACTAGAGGTGGTTTGAATTCTGTTAAACATAACTCTGTGACAACTTTATAAACATATTTTGCAGCAGTACTCACCTCACTGCTAGCAATAGATTTTATGGTTCCCCCCCAGCCCCCAGGTTCTGATTAAAGCACTACAAAAACTATAAAACTGATCTAATCAGAAATAGAAAAATGGTGAGACAGAAAAATGTCAATGTACACTGCAGGCAAAGGCAGCTCAAAGCTTTCAAATTTCAAAAAGGCATCTCCTAAACATAGCACAAGACTGAAGCAGTCCAGCAAGAAAACAAAGGCAAGCATTTCAGAAACAGCTTAATTTGCATACCCAACTGCCATTTTCAAGAAGTATTAGCATGTAAATCACCCAGTGAAAACATGCAGAAGAAATCATTCAAAAAATTAGTCTGATTGTCACAATCCCTTTTGATTTTTGAGATGAAATAAATAGCAGCAGGTTTATTAATGAATATATTTCAAGTAAGGTTCTTCATATATCAGTAAAACAAAGGATTCCCAAATGTAGAATTTTTATACTGCAAAGTTTTCAAATATTAAACAAAAATCAAAATTTTCACTTGAATATTATTATTCCAATGCAACAAAATAGTGCAACTTTAGAGACACTATTTAAAAAAAAAAAACAGCTACAGTTTTTAAAAAATTAAATATATGTACTACCCTGCCCCTGAAAGACCTTTCTCATGCTTTCTTTTCTATATGCTGACCAGTTATGAGATAATGCTATAGTATGATTCTAATAACAAGTAGCATTACACTGGCACTTATTATTATTATCAGATTTTTATCCTGCCTTTTATTTATCTATATCTATATTGTCAACTCAATGCAGTGAACATACCTAATTCTCTTGCCTTCTATTTTCCCCACAATAACAACAACCTTGTGAGGTGGGTTGGGCTAAGAGAGAGTGACTAAATCACCCAGTTGGCTTTCCTGCCTAAGAGAGGCCTAGAACTCACTGTCTCTTGATTTCTAAGCCAGCACTTGTCACCGCTACACCAAACTCTCTCTCAGCTTGTTACCTAAATATTTGACAATACCTACAGATGGAGAGTTCTTAGAGGTTCAGTCACATATAGACTGCTCCAATTCCGATGCTTGCAAATTCAATAACATATCAGAAACTAATGGAAATAGTATTAATGGCTACCCAGAGAATTTAAACAAATCCTGTATTATGTACTGTTTATTTGGGTGTTTCTTATCTGTGATTCTTCTTTAATCATATAGTAATAGCTGCTTTATTTGGATATGCAATGAAGAGATTACAATAATTCTTCTTGGTTTAGGTTATGTTAAGAACAGATCTTCATGTGGCTTACAAAGAAGTGAAAATATTTTAAATATAAATTTCCAAATAAAATGGGCTACATACATAACGTATTTAACTAATTGTTTCTCAAGAATCAATAATCAAAGTCCTAGTGCAAGAAAACAAAAGCATGCAATCTCATAGCAGACTAAGAAAGCCCTACCTTTTGAACTTGATAGATCTATAATTGGTAGAGGAGGAAAAAAAGGAGAAATATATCAAGGCAAGAGTGTTTTCAGAACATACATTATACAATGCATTTTTCCTATATGCTAGTAAATGAGAAAACAGGGATGAAAAACACTTCCAAAATGCAAAACTGGAATAAGAGACAGAACGTGTTATGTACTTAGAATGGTTTTTGGATGTGATATGGTGCCGTCAGAGGCTCAAGCAAACACTCTTCTATGGGGGAAGGGTATCCTATTTGGGACACACCACTGCATAAGAATAAGTATTAGATCTGGGTGGAAGTTATGCTTACATAAATAATACAAAATTATCAGTCCCCACCCAATATCCATATATCCATGTTCCAAGTAACAGAATACAGGAAACTCCCATCAAATTCTTATTAAACTCCAACTTAAAATTCACTAGTAAATAAAATTATGAAATTTGTAAAGCTTTACAAGGTTGACACAACCCAAAACAAACTTCTCACTTTTTTTTCTCAAAATGTAAGATGAAACAAGTGTTTATGTTGTACTAAATTGTTCACAGTGCTTGTCTCCATCTAAACCTACATGAACATCAAAATCTGTTTTCCCCACCCTTTCCTCTTCTAATTTTTACTTCTGCAGAAGCTTCCAACACTGAAAGACCATGAAAACAACTTTCTTCTTGTTATTTAATCTAAATGATACAACAGGCATTTGCCATGCTAATTAAATTTAAGCACTGCATAATTATACTCAAAATGTATCACTTACACCTCTGTTTAAGTATACACTGACTATATCTGTGATAGTTCAAAGCATCTCTTTTAAACTTTTTTATTTTATATAACCAGTAAGGAGACCCAGACTATGCACTCATGTGTTAATGGAAATTAGTTCAGAATAAAAGAACTTTCATGTTCAGAAACTAAGATTTTATGGATCTTCTTCCTTAAGTGAAAGAAACCAGTTAGCCAGCAGAAGGCTCTGTTTCCAGGATGTCTATTTTTAATTTTCTAGACACCTCCCCTGAAACCCTGAATATACTTCATGCCAAAGTAACATGCTCTCTTTTTTGACAGATTGACTAGCGTAGTTGAGCAGGAGCATGTAGTTGTCATAGTATATCTTGGTTGTAGAAAGGCACCTGAGAAAGACTCCCATGAGATCCTAGTAAAGAAAATTGGCAAAATGTAGGCAGGACTGCTACAACTAGATAGTTACAGATCTGGTGGAAAAACCATAGTCAACAAATGTGCCTCAATGCCTCTGTGTCAAGCTGAAAGGGGATGGCAAGTGGCATATGGCAAGGCTCCATCCTAAGCCCTGTACTGCAATGTATTTATAAATTACTTGGGTGATGGGTTAGAAAATATAATTAGCAAATCCTTGGGTGATACAAAGCTAGGGAACACCTTAGAGGATAATATATTTGGGAAGGAAAAATTAAGGCATGAGTGTAGGATATGAGTCCCATGTGAAAAAGAGCTGAGAGTCATAGTGCATCACAAACTGAACATGCAGCTGCAAATAAACCAAACGTATCTGAGGTTACATCAATAGAAGTATAATGTCAAGATCATGATAAATTATTGTGCTTTTCTATTCTACTTTGGAATATTTTGTCCAGTTCTGGGTGCTATATTTTATGAAGGATACTGACAAACTGGAGAGTGTCCAAAAGAGAACAATCAAGATGACAAGGTCTGCAATAAAAAGCTTATGAGGAGGCACTGGGTATGTTTAGCTTGGAGAAGAGAAGATTGTGGGGAGACAAAATAACTCTCTCTAAGTACCTGAAGGGCTGTGATGTGGAAGATAGGGCAAATTTGTTCAAAGTTGTTCCAGATGACTGGAGAAGGGTCAATAAACTTAAATTACAAGGATGCAAATTTCAGTTGAATATCAGGAAAGAATTCCTAATTGTATAAGCTGCTCAACAATGGAATAGACTTTCTTGGGAGGAAGTGGTGGTGGTGGTAGTGGACTCTTCTTTGGTGGTAGAGTCTAAAGAAAGGCTAGAAGGGTATCTGCCAGGGATGCCGGAGGAGAGGATTCTTATACTCAACAGGTGGATGATGCTCCATGTACCTTCCAATTCCTATATTCTATGATCCAAGTAAGCTGATCATTCAGTTAGGCTATTTCAAAGACTGAAGAACTCCTTGAACAAATAGTGGGCAGGATGCAGAGTTCTCTCTTCACCAAAGTATTGGCTACCAAAAATATAGTTTGCAGAGTCAAGACTTTGAGGAAGATTCAGGTGAGGCAACGAAAGATTCTCTTAACTGCCTTAAGGCCCTAGAAGAGAATCTGCTGAGGAAGAATTTATTTAAAATGCTGCCTTAAGGAGCCTCCTAATATATCACAGGGAATCCTCAACTCTATTTTCCTAGATATTTGAGATTGCTGTGATACTAACTTGGTACAGCTGGGTTACAAGATCCAGCTCAATTTCCAAGTAATAAGCTTTAGGAAGCTCAAGTTTTGATACAGGAAGAGATCTTGCTTTAAGCCAGTTACCTCAGGAAGGTAACAGAACCAACTGGCATACTGACAGATTTGTGAAATAGTACTTCGTATCTAAAGCTACTTTATAGCTAGGAAGATTAATCCTTTGGAAGATTCTGGGGCTTGGCAAAATGGGAAGGAATGCATAGCAAAATCCTTTCAACCCATTTGCAGAAAATGAATCCATGATGCTGACACTGCCCTCTACTTGAAGAAGATACGTTGAGGATTCAGGGTCCTGGGTTAATGATGAGTTTTGGCCCATTCTTTCTGGGCATATAACTGGATGGAAGTATGAAAGAATGAAAAGACGTACAGTATGAGGATTCCACCACCAGAAGAGCTACAACAACAGTAAGACTAAATAAGGTGGGGAAAGACAGAAAAGACTCCATCTACAATTGTTATGGGATAACTTTCACACGTTCATCTTTACTGTCTCAATTCACATTAATTTTAAATGGACCACACTAAAATGTGGTTAAGTAAAATTAATGTAATTAAGTTATACATATAAAACAGCTACTTTACATATAGATCACATACTTTAAAAGCAGTTTCTTTTTTCCTGATTCTATCACAAACCAACCACGAGTAATAAAAGAGCCTCCTCAAACTGGGAGAATAGAATATATGTAGCTCAGGGTTGAACTGTAGAGTCCTTGGGGTTCTCCGGGCTTGGTTATTTTCTTGAAAATGTTTCGTTACCTGGCTAGGTAACATCTTCAGTGCTAGAATAGAGTGGGGTTTGCTCTCTGTTTATATACAGTGGCATGCCCTGCCAGTGTTGGGTAGCTGCGTTCCCCCCCCCGCCCCACCCCAGTTCCTTGATTAGGTATTGTTTACTGCTTGATTGTATGTCTGGTGATAATCCAAAAATGCGAGGCAATTCCTGGAAGCTTGGCAGCCATCAACAGACACATAGAGATAAACAACATCTACACACTATTTAAAAGAGACAATAAAAGGAAACAAAAGACCAGAACATCTCCTCACCAGCAATTATCACCCAGAAAAGCAGAGATTAATACCAAGATTATCACCAGACATGCAATCAAGGAGTAAACAATACCCTAATCAAGGAACTGGGAGTGGTGGGGAAACAGAAAGCAAACCCTATCCCATTCTAGCACTGAAGATGTTACCTAGCCAGTAATGAAACGTTTGCAAGAAAGCAACCAAGCTCAGAGAACCCCAAGGACTCCACTAACTGGGAGAAACTTATGTAACTGTATGTACTGGACATACAGAAACTGTATGCCCAATTTGTGTGTAGGTCCAATGGCACCAGTCAGAGGCAGGGAGCCTCACAATTAACTTACAAATAGGGTTTTTTATTATAAAAATAACAATTACTATAAAAACGAGTTTTTATTCCTTTTCTGAATTCTTAAACACTATTTTACTCATTTATTTCCTAATTCTTCCCTTCTCTTCTATGATTTTCAACTTTACAAGCTATAATTTCTTTTATCTACTTATTTCTTTACGTTAAGTTTCCTTAATTCTGTCCCCATTGGAATTTTGCCTGGCCATCCCTAGCCTATCCAATTTCATAGTCACTTTCATGGTTTGTCAAATATTGGGTGTGAGTAGTGGTGCAGCCTCTCCTCAAGAAATACTGCTTGTCCCTACAATACTGGAGAACTATAATTGTCTCCAACTTCTTTTTTGTGGGGGAAAGGCTATAGAGAAGGTTGTGAGATGCAGCTGCACAGAGTTCTGGAGGAAACATTATCTAGTCCCTTTTTAATCAGGTTCAGAACTGCATTGGTCACACCTGTGGATAACCTTTGGCGATACCACGATAGAGGAAGTACAACCTTTCTAGAACTGCTTGACTTCTCAGCAGCTTTTAAATCATCAATCATGGTGCCCTCCTGGACAATCACCAAAGGTTGGGAAGGGGGGGGCATTATAGTGCAATAGTTCTCTCCCTTCCTGAGGGGGCAGTTCTTGTCAATGGAGGCAGTAAGTAAGAAGTTGAGCCAGAGCCCCCTCAAATATGTGGAATCATAGGGCTCTGCACTCTCTCAGCTCCTCTTCAACATCTAGCAGGTATCATAAGTACCTGGGCTGAACAGGTGATCCGACTGAGGTTCCATCTCAGTGTTTGGGGGATGTTAGAGTCAGGAAGGGGAACAACATGCTTAGGGTCAATCCAAGCAAAATGGAATGGCTTTGGGTGAGGAAGCTTTCCAATTCCACAGACATTCCATCTTTAGTTCTGGATGGGGTCATTTATTTATGGCTTCTCCAATCTGTTACAGTTCCGGACATGCGCCCCCATGTCAAACTGATTTGTAACTTGGGGGTTAAAATGAAGCATCAGCTGAGGTTTGGTTGTCTCAATATCCAATACTCCATATAGAGATGAACAACCCTGCCAGAAGAGATACTGAATGGATCTCCAGACACTATGAGGCCCTAGGTAGGAAGGTGATGCAACTGGGGGTGTAAACAGTGCTTTCATTAGTCCTTCCAACCCCTGACAAACCAGCAGCCTGAATAGCCCTCAGTCAAATACACCTGCAGTCACTCCAGGAGACACTGAGTCTGAGCAGATGAAATCCAATTCAGATAATAAGGAACTAGATCCTAGTAGGGTGCTCAAACCAAAAGCATGCTGGCAGTTACGAAGAGCTGAGCAAAGGGGAAAAGCATGCTTCTGTACAGGGAGAAGGCAGCAACAGCTCTAATCAAACCATACCAGCATCTGGGAATATATGAAAGCAACCTCCAACCCTCTCCCCTCCACTGGAAACAACTCTGATTCCCAACCTGTGTTACTCTTGCTCCTCGCCTTGCATTTGGATTCTTGGTTGGACATTTTGGGCTGGCTCATGGAATTTTCTGGTGCTTGAACCTTGGACTGTTACAACTCTCAAGGCTCAGAATCTGCTGTGTCTGCTCACACAATTGGCATGACACATTCTCACTGGCTAATTCTTAGCTGATTTCCAGCTATTATCAGGAAGTTTACAAAGCAGCAATAAAGCCTTTCAAACCTTTAATTGCCTGCCTTGTTTTGTCTGGGCTGATACAACATAGGAAGACACAACAGGATTCCAGAAATAAATAAGTGCCTAAACAAGTAGTGCTACCAAGAAGGATTTGAGTTCCATGAATTGTGCTCACATGAATGAGACCTGACAAGAGATTGCTTACCTTGCCCAAAGACTGAGAAGGATGTGCTTGGCAGACACCTTATCAATCTCATCATGAGCACATTAAACAAAAGGGCGAGGCCGACGAAAGCCTAGAACCAAATATGCCGACAATGCGTGGCCAACAATGCAGGAGACAGAGGGACAAGCAGATGGGCAGATGAAAGACTTGTGGTTTTGGCAGAAAATTACAACAGTGAAGCCAGGAGGAGATGCTACTCACAGTCTCAAATATTAACATATCAATGCACAGAATATGGGGAAAAAGTCAAGGAGAACTTGAAGTCCTAGAACAGGAGGACAAATATGAGGATAACCTGGATCCCTGTACCAGTTTTGTGCATATAATCAAAAATTCTCATCTAAGTTACATTCTTTAATAGACTGTTAAAGTAAAGTAAAAGTTCTCAAGCAGCAAAAACTAGACCCATTTTACTTCTAAATATGGATGCTGATTTTTTTTTTTTTTTAAAAAATCACACCAAAGAATGTATTTCACAAATAAGTGTGAATGTGTGTTTGCATAGACAAAAATGAAGAGATAATTTTGTAACATTCTGGGCTCCTTTTTTCCCCAGATCTTCACAAAAATTATTTCTCTATTTTATGCAGAGTATCAATAAGAAACTCTTGTACTGCAGAATTCAAGATAATGGAGAATGATAACAGACAGTTAAGAAGCTGTAACATACCTCCTTTTGTTGCTTCTCAAGTTCTTTCATTCGAATTTCCCGTGCTTCAGCTCGTGCTGCACGCTTTGCAGCAAGTCTTGCCTCACCCTACCAAAGGAAAAAAGTGTCATAAGCCATATCTAAACTGAACTAGTTTGAAGGTCCAGGCTCTTATCACATTGATTTTACAATTATAAACCTGTACAGTCTGTTTAGATGAGAACCAGTTGGTCTAGTGGTTAAGGCAGCAGGCTAGAAGCTGGGAGACTGTGAGTTCTAGTCCTGCCTCAGGCACAAAGCCAACTGGGTGACCTTGGGCCAGTCCCTCTCTCTCAACCCTGGGAAGCAGACAAAGGCAAACCACTTCTGAAAATCTTGCCAAGCAAACTGGAGTCAACAGTAACTTGAAGGCACACACACACAAACTATTTTTAGACATACAACATTTGCAATTCCAGAATATTGTTGTGGTGGAGTTTCCTTCTGGAAATGTTGATGTAATAGGGGCAAAGGCCCATTTTGCCCTTTTATTCAAGGGGAGGGAGTGGGAAATTGGAAGTGTTGTAAAACCCTTGAGGCCCTGGCTCAAGCCACCTTCCACTAGATCCCTGGAACCCCAGCTCCTTTTCAGATCAGGTGTTCACTCGGGTATTCAAGATGTATATGGCTGAGGTAGCATTTTTTTCCTCTTTAGGTAAATCACCACCTATCTTAGAATGAGAAGGGAGTTCCCCTTATTTACAGTATAATAGGAAACTCCTTTATTATTATCCTAGATTATTGTTTGTTTGTTGCATGTGAACAAACTTGACAGTGAGTGGCTCTCAAAGAGTCTAATCCTCAGTGAGCAGTTTTAACAACTTTTATAAAATAGGATTTTAATAGGACACAAATATGAAAAAAGCCATGAAAAAACATAACCAAAGATGACTACTCACTCCCTTTGACTATAACACTAAGTTAAAACCATTCTTCTTCGCATTTCAACCTATTCTTTTTCCTTCAATAACATCCATCAACCTGTTTTCCACAAACTCTTAACTCCCAATTTTATACCAGACTCTTCCCTTCTCCCTTCCTGTTGAGAAAAGCAAATCTTAATTCTTTATGGACAATCACTAGAATATACAATACTTATTTTTAACACCTTTTAGAGATATAAATAAATCTATGGAATTTAGATGGGGAAATTTTGATTCCATGCAGACTTACATTAAGGAATACAGAAGAACTGCGCAGTCTGTCAAGATCTAACCAGACTGAATAGTCTCTGCAGTATTATCTAGATGCTACTTTTTCCCAGAGTAATTTAATATTAATTGACAATAAGCTAAAGTTTCTCTTCAAGTTGCTCTCCACTGAGCATACTTAAAAAATTAAAGCAAATGACTCAGTGTATTGCTACTGGAACATCAGACTAACTTTAGCGGATTGATAAAATAGCCATTAAAAGTAGTGGACAAGCCTGTGCATTGGATCTTGAAATTATGTAGAAAATTCCACTGTTGGAGGAGTTGACATGATGATGCTATCAAATCCTTTTCTGCATTTATTTCTGTCTGCTTAAGGAAATAACTAAATGTAGACATCCAGGAAAAATATCTTATGAATGGGAGATTACCTCCATTCACCAGACAGTACTACAGAGTGTAGCTTCTACTGACCCTGTATGCAGTACTTAAAATTGATCTCATGAATGGCTAATGTACCTTTTCTTTTCCTTCTGGTTTCTGCTTTATGTTATTTAAAGTACCCAGCTTGCTAGCATTTAAGTATTCAAAGAAAGAGTTTCTATTTATTCTCTGTCAAAGCAGAGACAAAACCTTTGACAGGTTTTCCACCTAGAAAAAGCCAAGTCAAATTTTAATAATATCCTCCATTAAAAACTGTGTAATAAGGGCTTTTTCAGTATGACTTAAAATATCTTTTTCTCCTTTCAATATCCCCCTGAAAACAATTCTAGATAACAGAAAGGCTTGCTCACTACTTTTACTCTGCTGGATTTCTTTTAACTGACTTTAGTGGCACTGCAGTTTCATGTAGGAGATACTTGACAAAGTTTATTTCTTTAGAATGAAACTGATAAATTTGATACCTATAAAGCTCCCTTAGAAAAGTGTTTACATAACAATAAAAGACTAATATAAAGAATAGTTTTCCATCAATGTCACATCTATAAAAGTACTTTGATTTATGTATCAAAAAATAGATTACAAATATGTTACATGTTTGCACTCCAAGCCCTTGGGAGTAGCCTAAGAATTCATCAGCTGCTTGGAATGTCTATTTCAATTTTACTGTACTAAAATGGAAATTTTCTGTTAAAATACTAAAGTGCCATATAAAGCAACATTTGTTTTTAATATTGTACTAAACCACATTCCAAGAGTTAGTTCACAGGTTACTTCTAACTTTCTCCTAAATAGTTTAATGAAATGACAACTTACTCTAAAACATTATTTGTACAAAATACACTCGCTATCCTTATATGAAATATACAGAATGAAGAGCAGCAACTACTTGAATTGATCTCTGACACAAATAAGCAATTAAATGAGGGGGAAAGTACTGGGGAATCAGAAAACCTTGTTCAGTTTTAGGATTAATTTTCTTAGTACTGTAAACAATTCAGATAAGAAGGAAAATAAACAGCATTTGAGCATCTTACCAGTATTTGAGCATCTAGTTTCAAGTATTCAACAATAAACTGCAAAAACTGTTATCTTCTAAGCAAAACAAAACCAGGAAATAGAAGCTTTAAAATTCCATATAAAGATTCAAAAAGTAACTTTATCAGTTTCATTGTTAGCTTTTCATTTGTTCATCTGAGTTTTAAAGTTTCCCTCTCTGAAAATCCTTCTACTTCTGTTAAATGTAGCTTGTTTAGTTTGTGGGAGTAGCCAAAATAATAATTAACTGTGCTTCTAGAGATTATCTTTGTCCATTTTTTTCTCTTCACACCTTCTGAAGAAGATGGAGAATTGTCACAAAATGTTCGGTTCTCAAGTTTATGAGAAATATTTCCTTTTAGTCTTTCATTCTTACCTTCAAGATCCTCAGTAGAAAGTCTATTAGGCTTCCCAGAATATATGCTGGAAATGTAGGCTTCCCTTCCCAGAGTGTATGCTGGGAAGAGAGGGAAGCAATCATTTAGGACACCACTCCACCCCATCTAGGAGCTGCAAATCCTGATGCAGTAAGCAAACATTAGGCTAAGGAAGATGCAGAAACATGCACAACCTGATTTTCCTCCTTCTAGAGACACAAATTACAAATATAATTGCAACATGTCAGGATTTCTACCAGCCCAACAGGAAGGAAAAAAAATACTGCTGTCAACGCCCCTAGTCAAACTTCATAAGGGAGTCAGGAATTTTTTTAGAAATAAGACAGGAACTCTTAGCACTAATAACAGAACTTGGCTTAGAGAGTCTCATTTGTACACAGGGAGTCTCAATTTCCAACACACCGAACTGCCAAGATGTATTCCTCTGTTGTTTAAGCCTTAAAATCTAAGGTCTATAGTTTAAGATGCCACACAGTGGCAGGTATTACTGCAGATTCCATTCCATCTGTGAGGTGCATCTACAATAATTTGTCCAAACTCCACTCACTATTCATCAAGCACATGAAAATTATGATCTGTCATTTCTCCACCCAAGCATAGGCTATATACTTAATGCATCCTTTACCCTGACTGCTTAGAGGGGTACAGACATAGCATTTAAGCAGCAGCAGCCGAAAGCCAGGGCCATCATAGATCTGCTGTCCGGGGCCTGGGTCTGAGTCCAGAGGGCTGGAACACGCCACCGGTAACAAACCCAAGGACACCTTCCCCGAGAGTAGCCCGCCCTCCGATTCCCATCATAACATACCCTGCCCGTCACCACCTGAATAGTATAACCCGCCCTAACTTCCCCAGAGCCTCCACTTCCCCCCAATCTCGTGTCTCCAGTTTCCCTGGTTCAGGGACCCTCCATCCAGCCATACACCAACACACACCTCAATCAATCAGAGGGGGGGGTGGGCTCCCTGGCACTTCAGCTACTGCTCTCAGTGCCGTCGGAGTCCTAACCCTCACCCCTTTAACCCACTATCATCCACTGTGCCCCCTTCACCGGCTTCTCTCACTAGCCGGCAGGGGGTACCTCCCACTTCCCCTCCCTCCCCGACTCTCATTCGGGGGGGCAAGTATCCCCACAACACTTACACCCTCATTCACACTCTATACATTCACCCTTGGGCTCCCCTCCCTTTCTCTCACACTAGGGAGGGGAAACCCAAACTCACACACAGGAGGGACCCCCATCCACCTCTACCCTCTCTGCATAGGCTATAGGGGCCAGTTGAGTTGATCACCTAGGCTGCCCCTCAGGTTGCACCTCAGACCGAGTCTCTGGCTGATTTCCAGGCTTTGGGCTGTCACCACCAATTTTTCGGCTAATGCCCCCAGTCCCATTCGAGGTACCACTATTGCTCCAGCCCAAGTCCAGTAAACTTTCAGTCCTCTGAACTGTCCCAACCCTACTTCGGCTGTTCTCCAGGCCACTGCAGACCAGGCCTCCCTTTGGGGGACTTGCTGTGTCGCTCATCTCAGGGTGCTTACTCTGGTGTTCGCTGCACCACTCAGCTGTGCAGCCCAGCTCTGTCAGCCTCTGCCGAGCTCCTGCCAGCCTCTGCCGAGTCACATCAGCCTCCACCAGGCTCCGCCAGGCATGACCCAGCATCCCAAGCCACGCGCCACTTAGTCTGGGACACCTGCTGCGCTGTATCTTTAGGGTTGGGGCTGCTCGCCACACCCCCATTGCACCGCTCAGCTGGGCAGCCCAGCTCAGCTGTGCAGCCCAGTTCTGCCAGCCTCCGCTGAGCTCCACCAGCCCGTTGAACTCCGCTGGGCACCACTTGGTGATTCAGGCTGCCTGATGCACTCACTGCACTTGCCTCACTCACTGCGCTGCCTGGCTCGAACCACCCGCTGCCCCATTCAACTTCAGGCTGCTCACCTCAGACTGCTCGCCACAAAATTCATGGGAGCAAAGGCACCCCAACTCCTCGCAGACTGGTGCCAAGGAGCCCCCAAGTCAGCCAGGTAAAACCTAACCCAGCTGCATTGCTCAGCCCCTCGGTTACACCTTCAGTTGCCTTGTCTAGCCTAGCGAGGCAGCCGGCGTTTGCTCCTGGAATCTGGAATCTTGGAATCTGATACCATTATATCCTACATTTTTTTACAACGGTAGTAAAAAAAATATACTGTATTTACAATATTATTGAATATTTTCAACAGTATTGAAATATTTTATTTCATTGTATTTGCGAATGGTCACTATCTGAGGTAGTTACTAAATGAGAACTGGCTGTAATTTTTAGCTGGTCTTACTCAGTAAATAACCCCTGGTTACAGGAGTTACTTGAAATTAATTCTGGTCAGAAATAAAATCTGCTGGACTCCTTCCTTCCTAAAACTGTTTTTATTTAGCACTGATAAGATGGAATCAAACTGATCAGATAAACTATAAAGAGTTCTGCTGTGTTTCACAAGTTTAGGCTATGAAAATGGAGATGAATTAATCTGACCTATATGCTTAATGTGATTTATGGATCACTCCAAACACTTATTTTTCAATTGCATGGTTCACTTATTCACTATACAAAATAACGAGACAAGTAATTTCTAAGTATGTCTAAATATATCAAAGCATATGCAGTTTATTTTTCTCTACTTTGCATAATTGTAACTCATTTCAACATAAGAAATATCATGATACCACCTATGAATTAGCCATGGGGAAAGCTATGTATATGGTAAAAGATACACATTTTATGTTTACATTGTATTTTTGTTTACTTGAAATAAAATAAAAATGAAATACATTACTGGCTTTGTTACTGCGAAGCACAGACTAGTAGTTGGAGAGGGAAAGAATCTGCTTATTTAAAAGTACTGTATGTCTAGTTCACTTACTGAAATTCTTAACAGAATAAAAAATTATAATAAAACAAGTAAAAAGGCCTTACAGTATATACTGATCAAACAAATAATACAAAATCAAGGGAAGGCTTGATCAAATAAATGTTTTTAAACACACATTGGAAAAGCAGCACAGAAACCGTTTTATATAGTTTAAGGTGAACAACTACCAGCCTATAGCCAATGCAACCTTTTGCTCTATTTTTGCATGCTCCAGAGCCTTCCCGTGATTTTCAGTGGCATGATGGGGGAGGGGTGGGGGGGAGGGGAATAGGGGTATGACAAAATAAGACACTTGGGCTTAAGGAAACCTATTTTGACCAAACTCTTTCCCCAAATCCCAAAATAAGCCAAATATTTTGACCAGGCCTATTTCAGAAACATCATCATATCAATGCCATAGCCCTTACAACTCTCTAAAGACAAGAGAGAGAAAGTGTAGTCCCCTAACCCTAAAAACTTTTCCACCCCCAAAGCAAAGGAATGCAAAGGAAAGAGCAGTACAGCTGCAAAAATTGAAAAGCCACTCATTTCTGAGTCACCATCATATAAGTTTGCAAAATAGAACTACCAAAAGTATCTTTTTTATGATTAAAAGGCCTATTGAGAGGGAAGCTCTGCGTGTGTGTGTGTGTGTGTGTGTGTGTGTGTGTATTTATATTTTAAATATATCAAATCTGTCACTGCCCATCTTGTTGGAACAACTCTGGGTGGTTTACAAAACAGTTAAAATCAATTAAAATTACAATATACGATAATCTTAATAAATAGAAAATAAATAGATCCAGGGATAGATATAAAATTGGCAGTCACTCAGGGAGTGTCATCAAGGCGCCAGCCACCTCCACGATTGGGTAAGATTGTTGTCACCCCACACAAGCTGGCAGAGCTTTCCAGAAAGCTGGGAGGGTAGGGGCCTGCTGAACCTCTGGGGAGAGAATATTTCAAAGGGCAGGGCAACAGCCGAGAAGGCTCTCCTCCTGGGCCCTGCCAGCTCACATTCTCTCACTGACGGGGTCCACAACAGGCCCTCTCTCCCTGACTGGGTGGGACGAGTTGATATGAAGGGGGGTGAGATGGTCCCTCAGGTAACTTGGACCCATGCCATGTAGAGCTTTAAAGGTAATGACCAACACTTTGAATTGGACCTGGAAGCCAATGCAGCTTCCATACAACATTGATGTTATATGTGCTATTCTTGGGGCACCCAAGATTGTCTGCGTGGCCACATTTTGAACCAGCTGTAGCTTCCAGATACTCTTCAAAGGTAGCCCTACGTAGAGTGCATTGCAATAGTCTAGCCAAGAGATAACCAGGGCATGAGTGACTGACCAGAGAGCCTCCTGATCCAGGAAAGGGCATAACTGGCATACCACATGAAAATAGGCAAAGGCCCTCCTGGCCACGACTGCCACCTGCTCCTCGAGCAGGAGTTGTGAGTCCAGAAGGACCCCCAGATTATGCACCGGGTCTGTCCAGGGCAGTGCAACCCCATCCAAAACCAAAGATGGTAAATCCTTGGATACAGAGGAGCCTCCAATCCATAGCCACTCTGTCTTACCAGGGTTCAGCTGAAGCTGTTGCACTCCATCCAGACTCCCACAGCCTCCAGGCATTGCAGAAGGGTGGTCACAGCATCACTTAGGTCACCTGGGATGGAGATGTATAACTGGGTATCATCTGCATATTGGCATATGCATAGTGGCAGATGATCTCACCCAGTGGTTTCATGTAGATGTTAAAAAGGAGCAGAGAAAGTATCAAACCTTGGGGCCTCTCACAAAGGAGGGGCTCCAAGGTGGACCTCTCGCCCCCAATCAACACCGATTGGGATCGACCTTGGAAGAAGGAAGAGAACCAGCGCAAAACTGTGCTGCCCACTCCCAACTCCCAAAGTTGACCCAAAAGGATACCATGGTTATAAGCAGAAGTATGCAAAAGATTTCAAATCTGACTTACCTACTATATGTGTTATTCCCATTTGATGTAAGCATCATCAAGTAAAGTACAGAAAAAGAATAAAACATGGTGGGCAAAAATAATTATCAACAGGAGATATGTAAAAGAAAATTAAATCTAAATCTTCAAATTTAAAGGAAGCATTTATAATTTAATTTTAATTTAATATTTCAATTTTTAGGCCACTTGACTCCACAATGACTCTGGGTGTTGTTGTTGTTTAGTCGTTAAGTCGTGTCCGACTCTTCGTGACCCCATGAACCATATTGCGCCAGGCCTTCCTGTCCTTCACTGCCTCCCTGAGTTTGCTCAGTTTCATGCTCATTGCTTCAGTGATGCTATCTAACCATCTCATCCTCTGCCGTCCTCTTCTCCTTTTGCCTTCAATTTTCCCAGCATCAGGGTCTTCTCCAAAGAGATCTCTCTTCGCATTAGGTGACCAAAGTATCTGAGCTTGAGCTTCATTATCGATCCTTCCAATGAGCAATCAGGGTTGATTTCCTTTAAGATTGACTGGTTTGACCTCCTAGCATTCCAGGGGACTCCTAAGAGTCTTCTCCAGCACCACAGTTCAAAGGCATCAATTCTTCGGCGCTCGGCCTTTTTTATGGTCCAGCTCTCACAGCCATACATTACTACTGGAAAAACCATAGCTTTGACTATGCGGATCTTTGTCGGCAAGGTGACGTCTCTGCTTTTTAATATGCTATCTAGGCTTGCCATAGCTTTCCTCCCAAGGAGCAAGCGTCTTAATTTCATGGCTGCAGTCTCCGTCTGTGCTGATCTTGGAGCCCAAATAAATGAAGTCTGTTACTGCTTCCATTTCTACCCCTTCTATTTGCCAGGAATTGATGGGTCCAGATGCCATGATCTTAGTTTTTTTAATGTTGAGTTTCAAGCCAGCTTTCGCACTCTCCTCTTTCACCCTCATCAAGAGGCTCTTTAGTTCTTCTTCACTTTCTGCCATTAGGGTGGTATCGTCTGCATATCTGAGGTTGTTGATGATTCTCCCTGCAATCTTAATTCCGGCTTGTGATTCTTCCAGCCTGGCATTTCTCATGATGTACTCTGCATATAGGTTAAATAAGCAGGGTGACAGTATACAGCCCTGTCGTACACCTTTCCCTATTTTGAACCAATTGGTTGTTCCATGACCAGTTCTAACTGTTGCTTCTTGTCCCGCATACAGATTTCTCAGGAGACAGGTAAGATGGTCTGGTACTCCCATCTCTTAAGGAATTTGCCACAGTTTGTTGTGATCGACACAATCAAAGGCTTTTGCATAGTCAATGAAGCAGAAGTAGATATTTTTCTGGAACTCTCGTGCTTTCTCCATGATCCAGCGAATGTTGGCGATTTGATCTCTAGTTCCTCTGCCTCTTCGAAACCCAGCTTGTACATCCGGTAGTTCTCGGTTCATGTACTGCTGAAGCCTAGCTTGTAGGATTTTGAGCATAACCTTGCTAGCATGTGAAATGAGTGCAATTGTGCGATAGTTTGAGCATTCTTTGGCGTTGCCCTTCTTTGGAATTGGAACGTAAACTGACCTTTTCCAATCCCGTGGCCACTGTTGCGTTTTCCAAACTTGCTGGCATATTGAGTGCAGCACTTTAACACCATCATCTTTTAGTATTTTAAATAACTCAGCTGGAATACTGTCATCTCCACTAGCTTTGTTGTTAGCAATGCTTCCTAAGGCCCACTTGACTTCACTCTCTAGGATGTCTGGCTCAAGGTCAGCGACCACACCAGTATGGACATCGGGGACATTAAGATCTTTCTTGTATAGTTCTTCTGTGTATTCTTGCCACCTCTTCTTAATCTCTTCTGCTTCTGTTAGGTCCCTGCCTTTTTGTCCTTTATCATGCCCATCTTTGCACTAAACGTTCCTTTCATATCTCCAATTTTCTTGTAGAGATCTCTAGTCTTCCCCATTCTATTGTTTTCCTCGATTTCTTTGCATTGTTCATTTAAGAAGGCCTTCTTATCTCTCCTTGCTATTCTCTGGAAATCTGCATTCAGTTGCTTATATCTTTCCCTTTCACCCTTGCTTTTCGCATTCCTTCTTTCCACAGCTATTTGTAAAGCCTCATCAGACAGCCATTTTGCTTTCTTGCATTTCTTTTTCTTTGGGATGGTTTTAGTTGCTGCCTCCTGTACAATGTTACGGACCTCCGTCCATAGTTCTTCAGGCACTCTGTCTACCAAATCTAATCCTCTAAATCTATTCATCACCTTCACTGTGTACTCACAAGGAATATGATCTAAGTCATACCTGAGGGGTCTAGTGGTTTTCCCTACATTCTTCAATTTAAGCCTAAATTTTGCAGTAAGAAGCTCATGATCTGAGCCACAGTCAGCTCCTGGTCTTGTTTTTGCTGTCTGTATAGAGCTTCTCCATCTTTGGCTGCAAAGTATATAATCAATCTGGTTTCGGTATTGACCATCTGGTGATGTCCATGTGTAGAGTTCTCTCTTGTGTTGTTGGAAAAGAGTGTTTGCTATGACTAGCTTGTTCTCTTGACAGAACTCTATTAGCCTTTGCCCTGCTTCATTTTGTACTCCAAGGCCAAACTTGCCTGTTATTCCGATTACTTCTTGACTTCCTACTTTAGCATTCCAATCCCCTATGATGAAAAGGACATCTTTTTTTGGTGCTAGTTCTAGAAGGTGTTGTAGGTCTTCATAGAAGCGGTCAACTTCAGCTTCTTCAGCATCAGTGGTTGGGGCATAGACTTGGATGACTGTGATATTGAATGGTTTGCCTTGGATATGCACTGAGATCATTCTGTCGTTTTTGAGGTTGTACCCCATTACTGCCTTTCCGACTCTCTTATTGACTATGAGTGCAACTCCATTTCTTCTAAGGGTTTCTTGGCCACAGTAGTAGATATAATGGTCACCCGAATTAAATTCACCCATTCCCGTCCATTTCAGTTCGCTGATTCCCAAGATGTCGATGTTCAGTCTTGTCATCTCATGTTTGACCACATCCAGCTTGCCTTGCTTCATAGATCTTACATTCCAGGTACCTATACAATATTGTTTTTTACAGCATCGGACCTTCTTTTCGCTTTCAGATACATCCACAGCTGAACGTCCTTTCGGCTTTGGCCCAGCCGCTTCACTCTTTCTGGAGCTACTTGGAATTGCCCTCCGCTCTTCCCCAGTAGCATATTGGACACCTTCCGACCTGAGGGGCTCATCTTCCGGCGTCATATCTTTTAGCCTTTTAACATTGTCCATGGGGTTTTCTTGGCAAGGATACTGGAGTGGGTTGCCATTTCCTTCTCCAGTGGACCACATTTTGTCAGAACTCTCTGTCATGACCTGTCCGTCTTGGGTGACCCTGCACGGTATAGCTCATGGCTTCACTGAGTTACGCAAGCCCCTTCGCCACGACAAGGCAGTGATCCATGAAGGGGTACTCTGGGTACACTACAACTAAAAAGACTAAAAAAATCCTCAATATACATCAAAGAAAACGGAATACAACCAAGTGGAAGACCAAATGTTGAACAACAGAGGGCCTAGAATGGAATCCTGCAGTACCCTATACAGTATACTTCTTCTCCTTTCAACATGACAGGAGGCCATTGATGTACCTTTACAGAGCATGAACCCACCTTTATTTATTTATTTATCCAATTTATATGGCTGTCCACCTCCACAAGTGACTCAGGGCAGCAAACCATCTATATGCTAATAGTAGCATAATCCAGCCGACATTCTGCCATCTTCTCTATTAGAATTTAATTGGAGGCTTGTTAAACACTTTGCTGAAGCCTGGGTATATTATCTTTAGCACATTCCTGTAGTCAACTAAGTTCATCACTTTATCAAAAAAAGGAGATCAGGTTGGTCTGACATGATTTTTTTCTTATGATCCTGTACTGGCTCCTGCCAAGCCATGCATTCTTTCTACGTATCTATAAATTGATTGTTTAAAAATCTGTTCCAAAGTTTTGCCTGGTATCAACATTAAGCTGACCTGTCTATAGTTACCTGATTTTCTTTTGTCTCCAAACTGCTGCTAGGTAAGAGAATGACAAGGCTTCCAACTGCTATTGTTATTTCATAACCCAAATGCCAACCACAGCACCAGCACAATGCAATGTTGTATTCATGCACCTACTAAGCAAAGTTTGTTTCCTTCCCACTGACTCTGCCCAGCACCATGCAAGCAAATTATCTGGGATTGCTTTTACTAGTCTATACTATATAATCAACCACAAAAGAAATGGTGTTACTCCTGTCTCATGGAGGTTCCATTTTGTTTTCATAATACATAATTGTATTTTGTTTTTTAATAAGAAAGTCAAATTCTTTTAATAAGAAAGTCAATTTCAATTTCAGTTTATTATGATAAAAGATCAGCCAAAAATAATACAATCTAATATACACAAATTAAAACATAAATAAAATATCCCAGTAACTAATAGTCATCATTAGAACAAGTTAAAACCCTAAAATCTTACTGCATAACTGACATGCAAGATAGCAAATTTCTACAACCCCGAGTTTTTATTTCACAGTTTATATCAGCCAGCAGCAAAGAAACAGAAGGAAGTAGATCTGCCTCAATGTATAACAATTGGTATAATGAGCAATAATAATGCATCTCTGTAATACTGGCAGGATATTAAGGCGTAGCCAACCAATTCAACCTGCCAAAGCCACAAAAGTAAAGCCATTCAGAAAAAGGAATGCCCCCATACCAACCCTGTAAAACTGCTGAGGGCACTGCATTTTAACCTGAGTTTAACCTGAATAAGACCATATAGATAATTTGCCAATATACAGTCTAAGGGGCTTTCTTAATTGCCTCTATTAATGACTGTTTTGTAAGTCCTCTTCCATCTGGATAGCAATGTCCCACTGACATTGTTAAATAATTTTTCTTGCCTCAGAAAGTCCAACAGTAGTTAAATTTATGAATGTAGGCCTATACTAGCCCTTCTGCTTCACTTCAGATATCCAGCTAAAGGATTTATCATAGAAAATCAGTGGAATTAGATCATTCTGTTGATATTTCAGTTTGAGGTAAAACATAATTTTCACCAACCAAGCATTTCCATTGTTACCAGTCCCAGTTCTGCTCTTAATGCAGTATTGAGGATAGCCCTAGAGGCTCAAATATAGCGTGCAAGAACTTACTTGGATTCATTCCAGGGGGTGGTAATCTTTGGGATTATAAAATTGTGCCCCATATAATAGCTGGGGAATTATTTTCTCTTTAAAAGCTTTAACAGCCACCAGGATATAACCACTACCCACACTGAAAAAAAATTGAAGGAGCACTCTCATGCTTTTCCTGGCTTTGTGTGTCACATGGATTGGATGTGATCTCTAGGAGCCATTATGGATCCAGGAATGGGTGCAGCTGGCATACCAGATGAAGCTGTGCAAAAGCCCTCTTGACTACAACTATCACCTGCTCTTTGAGTGGGACTATGAGTCCAAGACAACCCCAAGCCTGCACACGTTTGAAATGGGGAAGTGCTACCCCATCCAAGACAAAAGATAGAAAGTCCTAGGACAAAAAGGCCCTAATATTCACAGCCACTTGATTTTGACAGGATTGAGACTGTTCCTCCTAATCCAGAAACGCACATCTCCAGACACTGGGACAGCACATCAACAGCACCACTTAGGCGGGCCCAGGGTTGAGATGTACAATCAGGCCTTATCCTCATGCAGATGATAGTGGACCTCAAACTGATGTATGACCTCACCCAGTGTTTTCATGTAGATTTTAAACAAAAGTACTGAGCCCTGTGGTACCTCAGAATTGAGCAGCTGTGAGCTTGACCCCTCTCCACTGTCAAGACCGACTGGAACCAACCACAGAGAAAGGAGGTGCACTGACTCCCAATCCCTGCAGCCAGTCCAGAACAACATCATGATTGACCCTATTGAAAGTCACTGAGAGATCAAAAAATGTTAAGATGGACACACCACCCTCATCCCAGTTCTGCCAAAAGTAACTGACAAGCACAACCATACTGTACTCAATTGACAAGTGTCTCCGTACTGTACTCAGGCCTGAAATCAGACTGAAATGAGTCCAAATAATCTGTTTCCTCCAAGATTCTCTGGAGTTGTTACCTGACCACATTCTCAACACCCTTCCCTGGTTGTGACTTCCAGGAAAGAAATGGTGAACTAAAGACAGCTCCGCTAAAAGCAAGTAGACCAGCTCTTCGTAATTCCTCTAGACAAGGAGAGGACTTGCCCACAAGTGTTCCAAACAGCTGCTCCTCATGAGGAGACCACAAGACAGCAGTCTCCAGTGGGTTTAGAGCCCTGGAAGACAAGGGAATAGCCATCTTTTAGCTCAAACCACAGTCAGTGCCTTCAAAGGGACACTGGGCTCACATACTTCCTTTTCTAATAACTTTCAGAAATTGTTAACTGTTTTTCAGCTTAGGAACCCTTGGATCAACAAGCTTTATAGCACCAGGTGAGTTTCCTTCAATCCTTAGCAAAAGAAGTTTTAAATACATGTTTAAGGATTTTAAAAAATTCTTTTGGAATAAACAGCAAAACAGTAATTAGAACTTTGATTTTGGAAAGTTACAAACAGGCTAAAGGTCCAGATGGATTTGAAATAAGATTTTGGAATTAATTATAAGAATCCTTCCTGTGAGAAAATGCTTTTGTTTTGAATTCTGTTAAAAAAAAAAGATAGGAGGAGACTTTGAAGGTTGGAAACTAGGGGGAACCAGAAGAAACTAAAGATTACAATTAAAGGAGAAAAACACTTAAATTTGACTTACTAATACAGAATGGATTAAAATATTTTAACCCTGGATATACTGAAGGATATTTTTTAACAATGGACCCAGAAGTTAATTTTAAGAGTGTCTGCCTCTATAGATAAACTGTGTTTAAAAGATGTTATGGAAGAGGAACAAGTTTTACTGGACAAGACTGAGACCGATCTGAATGTGGATTTAAAAATGACATGCTACAAGAATGATATGGAAAAAGATGCTACACTGGACATACAAATGAAACTGGCTAATGTCTTAATTAAAAAGGATGTACAAATAACAAACCAAAAGAGTGACCTGGATAACTTTCCTATAATGGATTTACAGAAGAGACTTGTTAAAGCTTTGCAGAATTTTGTGAGAAGGGGCAAAGAAAAAATGAAAATAAATCAAGTTCTAGGACATTACAGACAGTCCCCTACTTATGAACAAGTTACATTCTAAGAGGCTGTTCATAAGTCCCTTTTGTTTGTAAGTCCAACCAAGTAAAAAATACTGTAAAAAGTAAAAAAAAAAAAAAAGAGGAGGCAGCAGGCAGGGCAGCAGTGTAGGCAGAGGAGCCTTGTCTTCTGCTGCCAATGCGAGGAGCGATAGCACACAGACTGGAAAGGGCAGTGGGATAAGCCGGTGGGCCGTGGCACACTCCATTGCCAGGCAAGGCAGAGGTGGCTTTCTGGGTGAAGGGGAAGCTATGAAGGAAGCACTGTTCAGGGCGGTGGCACAACTGGAGGAAGCAGAGGGACAAGCACAGGCACAGCATGTGCTCTGCAGCTCACGCTGGAAACTGCTGGCCCTTCTGGAGGAAGGCTGAAGATTGCAGCCTCCCAATGAACACTGTGAACTCCAACACAAACTTCCAACCTCCTGGAAGACAAGAGGAGGGAAAGGGTTAGTTGTGGCATGCCGGAAACTAACCCTTTCCCACCTTCTCCCAACTTCCAGGTCCATCTTGTTTGTATTGGTGAAAGTTCACAAGTCAAAAGTTCGTAAGTAGGGAATTGTCTATATTTGAAGGGACTAAAGATCAAGATTGTTAAAAGTAAAAGGAAGGAATATAAAGTTGGTTTATTTGATCACGGGTAAAATAGATATATTGTTATCTCTGGTAACCCCTAGTGGACTTTTGCTGATCAGGACTGAATACCAGGCTTTAAGGATTTGTTTATAGATAAGAGGTGGAAAATGGAAAGAGATCATTTGTTGTATTTTAAGAGAAGGTGATAAGTTACTAGAATTGTTTATACGTTGTGATAAAGGGAGAAGTCGTTTCTTTATATATTTCTTTTCTTTTTCTTTACTATATTCTCATTTCTTTCTTTTCTATTTTTCTTTCTATTTTTTCCTTTTCTGCACTTTCTATTTTTTTATCCTTTTTTAAAAAATTGTATTAGTTTTTATCTTTTTAATTGTAATTTTTAATAAAATTACTATTTAAAAAAATCCTTCCCTAAGAGGAGAAGGCTGGGGCCTGGA